>NW_028318228.1:14047500-14347500 GCF_062004578.1 Staurois parvus
AGGGCACACTACATGAGAGCAGGGTATATTACATAGGGGGCAGGGCACATTGCATGGGGGTAGAGCACATTAAATGGGAGTTGGACACATTACATGGGAACTTGGCACATAACATGGTGGCAGAGAACATTACATGAGAGCAGGGCACATTACATGGGGCAGAGCACATTACATTGGGGAAGGGCACATTGCATAGGGACAGGGCATATTACATGGGGGAAGAGCACATTATATAGAAACAGGGCTCATTATGGGGCACACACCACCACACATTACATGGGTCACACAGCAAGGCACATTACACAAGGCACACAGCAGGGCACATTAGGGGTCACACAGCAAGGCACATTACACAAGGCACACAGCAGGGCACATTAGGGGACACACAGAGGGACACATTACACAAGGCACACAGCAGGGCACATTTCATGGGTCACACAGCAGGGCACATTAGGGGACACACAGAGGTTCACATTACACAAGGAACACATCAGAGCACATTATAGTAGCAGCTGTACTCTTCACATACTGAGTAGTGCAGGGAATCGGCTGTGATCAGTACTCTTGTGGAGTGTTGTTCCCCACCAGCCCTTCCTCCCCTCCTGTCTGTCCCAGGTGATGTCACATACAAGTACCTGGGATGGACAGAAGGGGAGGAAAGGCTGGCGGAAACTGCATACCACAACCAGCACTATCACAGCTGCTTCCCTGCCTAGCTTTGCATGTGTCAGCAGAGGCGATGCAATCTACCTGTCAACTGCCTGCAATTGACAGGTAGATTGTGGCGGAACCCCTAGAGACCTCTCATGGAACCCTATGGGTTGAGAAACTCTGCTCTACAGCAATCCAGAGGAATCCTTGAAATCATTTTTCGGCCTTAGGGGAATCCTGATAAAACCAATTCACTGGAGGTTAGTTGGAAAATTGCTCTTTACATCAGTGGAGAAGGGAAATAATGCCCCCTTACATTGGTGGTCAAAATGCCACCCTTACAGACAGATAAAAAAGGTCAGTGGTGTCCTGCAGCTGGCAAATGGGAAGCCAGTCTGCCACAGCTCAAGGAACTCCTAGCAACCTCTGGAGGAACCCTAGGGTTCCACAGAACCAAGGTTGAGAATGGATGTTCTAGCGCCTCTCCCATCATCTGGTACTCTCATCCCTAATTTGTCCAGCTGGCTCCTACCACTTACCCTTTCATTTTAGGCTGTCACAAGCAGAGCACTATTCCTCCCACTGATACCAATGATGGGGCAATATTCCTTGCACTGATACCAATGATGGGGCACTATTCTTTCCACTGATACCAATGATGGGACACTATTCTTTCCACTGATACCAATGATGGGGCACTATTCCTCCCACTGAAACCAATGATGGGGCACTATTCCTCCCACTGACACCAATGATGGGGCACTATTCCTCCCACTGACACCAATGATGGGGCACTATTCCTCCCACTGACACCAATGATGGGGCACTATTCCTCCCACTGACACCAATGATGAGGCACTATTCCTCCCACTGACACCAATGATAGGGCACTATTCCTTCCACTAACACCAATGATGGGACACTATTCCTCCTACTGATACCAATGATGGGACACTATTCCTTCCACTGACACCAATGATAGGGCACTATTCCTTCCACTAACACCAATGATGGGACACTATTCCTCCCACTGACACCAATGATGGGGCACTATTCCTCCCACTGACACCAATGATGGGGCACTATTCCTCCCACTGACACCAATGATGGGGCACTATTCCTTCCACTAACACCAATGATGAGGCACTATTCCTCCTACTGATACCAATGATGGGGCACTATTTGGCCACCCTAAAGTCTTAAGGACAGTAACCCGGGCTGTTTAGAAAATGTTGAGACTTCCCCCTGATGCAGAATAATACTGTACTAGATTCACCTTTTTGGAGATGCACTGCTATGGTACAGTGGGTATAGAAAAGAAGCACCCCCCCCCCCTTTTAAAATAATCACAATGTGTTGCTTTGCAGCCTGAAATGAAAGTTTTTGCTTTATCCAACTGTATTTACTCAGTGCAACTGATAACATCCAAGTGAAAGATATAACACCAACATGTCAGGATTTTTTTAAAAAATTAAAAAACAGAATCCCTGAGTTGGAAAAAGGATCTCCCCCATGTGTCAACATTTAGTCTATTGTGACATGTCTCTACTAACTTTGCACATCTGCGACTTTGCAATATTTGCCCGCTCTTTGCAGAACTGCTCAAGTTCAGTTCCATTTGATGGTGACCATTTGTGGACTGCAGTCTTCAAGTCATTCCACAGATTTTCAATGGGGTTTAGGTCTGGGCTCTGATTAGGCCATGCAAGGACATTCATCTTTATCTCCTCCAACCACTGTGGGGTGATTTTTGCTGTGTGATTTGGGTCATTGTCATCTTGGAAGGAAAATCTTCTTCCCATTGACAACTTTCTGGCAGAAGGCAGCAGATTTTCCTCAAGAATTTGACGGTATTTTGCGCCATACATTTTCCCTTCTATCCCGACAAGTGTTCCAGTCCCTGCTGCAGAGAACCCCCCATAACAGGATATTCCCACCTCCATGATTTACTGTAGGAATGGTGTTATTTGGATGGTGAGCTGGATTGGATTTCCTCCAGACATATTGTTTAGTGTTAAGACCAATCATTCAGTTTTAGTCTCATCTGACCAGAACACCCTTTTCCATGTGGCCTCAGAATCTTCAAGGTGCATTTTGGCAAAGCTCAGTGGTGGCTGCATGTGGCCTTCCTTGAGGAGCGGCTTTTTCTGGCAACCCTCCCATACAAGCCATATTTGTGAAGAATGTGTGATATTCTTGTCACATGCACACAATGACCACTCTTTGTCATCAGTTCCTGCAACTGCTTCATATTTGCTGTAGGCCTCTTGGTAGCCTCTCTGACCAGTTTCCTCCTGGCTCTTTCATCCAGCTTGGAGCGACGTCCTGATCCAGGGAGGGTCTGTGTTATACCAAATGCCTTCCACCTCTTAATAATAGACTTCACTCTGCTTCTAGGCATTGATAAAGCCTTTGAAATTTTTTTCATCCATCTCCTGACTTGTGCCTGTCCACAATTTTATCCTGGAGATCTTTTGACACCTTGCCACCTATAGTTGATTGTTTGCTTCAGTTGCACTACCGGGGACTAATGCAGGCCATAGATGGGTCGAAAATCGGCCGATTTTTCGGCCGAAAATAAAATTGGCCGATTTTTGGATCGTTAGTGGGCTAAATGTTCGGCCGTTTTTCGGTATTTTGGCAGATTTTTTTTATCGGTAAAGTTGGAAAAAAATCGGCCGATTTTGCCGATCGGCCGATTTTCGCGGCAATGATGGGCAAATCGGACGATATTTTACCGATAAAAAAATCTGCGCATGAGCAGTGACCTGCAAGAGGAAGACAAAAAGAAGAAGAAAAAAGAAGAAGAGGATGAAGAAGAGGAAGAAGAAGAGGAAGAAGAAGAGGATGAAAAAGAAGAAGAAGAAGAGGATGAAAAAGAAGAAGAAGAGGATGAAGAAGAAGAAGAAGAGGATGAAGAAGAAGAAGAAGAGGATGAAGAGGAAGGTGAAGAAGAGGAAGATGAAGAAGAGGATGAAGAAGAAGAGGATGAAGAAGAAGAGGAATTCCAGTCCGGCAAAAAGTGTCCCTGCAGAGAGCTCCGCTATTTCTTCTGACAGTTCCTTGACATTTATAGCGGTTGCAACAATGTTTCCAAATAAAAACATCTGTATCCTAAATGGATACAAATAGATACATTGTTGCAACCGCTATAAATGTCAAGGAACTGTCAGAAGAAATAGCGGAGCTCTCTGCAGGGACACTTTTTGCCGGCTGTAGACGGGATGAAAATTGGCCGATTTTTTTTACCATTGCTGGTAACGTCGGCCGCTTGAACGACCGATTTTTCGTTTTTTTAAAAGAAAAATCGGCTGATTTTCGACCAGTCTATGGCCTGCATAAATGCTCCAGGAAAGGTCTTTTCTTGCTGAATTAATCAAAATGACCACAGCTGAAAGTCACTGAGTTGAGAAGGTGATGAGTTACACCTGATTGAGTTTACAAGTCATTTTTAGGAGGATGGGGGGGGATGATCCTTTTTCCAACTCAGTGATTCTGTTTTTAATTTTTTTTTTTAATTCCTGAAATGTTGGTGTTATATCTTTCATGTGGATGTTATAAGTTGGATACAGCTGGATAAAACAAAAACTGTGTCTATCTTCATTTCAGGCTGCAAAGCAACAAAATGTGATTATTTTAAAAGGGGGAGGATTCTTTTCTATACCCACTGTACCTCAATATTAGACATTATCCCTCAGTGAACTTCATGAGCTGAAGGAGGGCAAAGAGTTATGTCTTAAAATCTCTAGAACACTCATTGTTCACTAAATCTCTGGTATAATGGAGTAATGGGATCACACCTCTAACAAAGAAAACCTTCCCGTTGTTCCTTTACAATAGATTGCCTCCACATACACTCTACCACGGAGTATCAATATAACATCCTTGTATATTAATTCATTTTTTCTTGTCATATAAAATACTTTCTAGAATAAATAGTGCTGGGTCAGGAAGAAACAATTCATTCGGGTCACCTAATGTTCAGTATTTGTCTACCAATTTGTCATACCCCCCCCCCCTTTCTTTGTAAGACCAAAATGTTTTATTGAGAAATATACATTTAAATCGGTAATGTTGGCTGATGATTGTGTTGAATGAATTCTATGTCTTTTCATGTTTCTCTAGACCTAGGGAAGGAGGAGAGCGACTTGCAATTAGGTCTACTGAAATATTTTTGTAGACAGTGACATCCAGTGGCTACTTCTAGAAAAGCTCTATGGAATTTGCGGGTTTTGCGCGTGCCATGGAGGACGTTTAGAAATGTTAAAGTGTGTCATGCCGTGCACTGTGTTAGGGCGTCCTTTTTTTATTATTATTATACAGGATTTATATATTATTATTATTATATTATTATTCAGGATTTATATATTATTATTATTATTATACAGGATTTATATATTATTATTATTATATTATTATTCAGGATTTATATATTATTATTATTATTATACAGGATTTATATATTTTTATTATTATTATTATTATTATACAGGATTTATATATTATTATTATTATACAGGATTTATATATTTTTATTATTATTATTATTATTATTATACAGGATTTATATAGCGCCAACAGTTTGCTCAGCACTTTACAATATAACGGGAGACAATACAGCAACAATACAGTTCAATACAAGAGGAATAGGAGGGCCCTGATCCTGGGAGCTTACAATCTAAGAGGGAGGGGCTAGTGGTACAAAAAGTAATAACTGTGAGGGATGGACTGATAGGAGGAATAGAAGATTCCATTCTTTTGAAGCGGTGCCTACTGCAACAAAAAGGTGCTTGAATGATGTTTTTGTGACGCAATGTCCCACAATTCGCAGTACTGCATTACCATGAATTGTGCTGCAATGCATAGAAGGTGCATTGCTATGGTATGTGGGAGTGCCATTACCAATTAATGGCATGGCAGTGTACCAAAATGCATGTGTTACCCCAGCACGACGCTTTCCACCTTCTACCTGTCTAATGAAACCACCAATGGGCTTAGTTGATGCATTTTTGGGGTGATTTTCGAAAAAGGAAACCAAAAATAAGGTTGACATTTCGGACTTTGCGATTTCAGTATCTTCGGAGATGCAGATGTGAAAGTCGGAGTAATATCAGAATTCCTGAACTAAAAGGAACTAAACCCACAGCAGTAAAATATGGCTGTATGTGCAGTAAAGCATGCTGGTTATACTCATTGTGGGTGCAGCACAGCAGCTAAATGGTTAGAACTTCCACCTGGTAGTACTAGGGTCGTGGGTTCAAATCCCAACCACGGCACCACCTTCCTGGAGTTTGCATGTTCTCCCTGTGCCCGTGTGGGCCTCCTCCAGCTTCCCCCAACACTCCAAAGACATGCTGGTAGTTTAACTGGCTCCTGTCTAAATTGGCCTAGTATGTGTATGTATGAATGTAAGTTAGGGACCTTAGATCGTACACCCCTTGAGGGTTAGGGACTGATGTGAATGTACAATATATATACACACATGTAAAGTGCTGTGTAGATTGACAGCACTAAATAAGTACCTGTAATAAATAAAAATAAACTTAAAGGATCAATCCTCTGCATTGTATAAAAAGGCTGTTTGATCCTGACCTCTGTGATCCTCCCCCTCCTGATGAGACATATTGTATGGAGTCACTCTGCATATGCTCAGTTTGGTGTGTTTTTTTTTCTTGGGAGAGTGCATGTGATCACCACAGGGTCAATCAGCACTGTCCAGACAGAGGTCCTGCATCTTCCTAGAGCAAAATGAAACTCCTCCTACAAGCTTTAACCAGCACCCGGCTGGACACTGCTAAAAGTCACAAAACTGCTGTAACTGCTGATGAGAAAAGGTATAGAGCAGTTTATATTTACTAAAATAATTGCATTTACATGTTCTCTGTACTGTGGGAGACTGGATGTAGTAAATGCAGGGTCCGGGGAGACCAGATATAGTGAATTCGGGGTCCGGGAGGACAAGATATAGTGAATGCACGGTGCGGGAGGACAAGATATAGTGACTGCAGGGTCTGGGGAGACCAGATATAGTGAATGCAGGGTCCGGGGAGACCAGATATAGTGAATTCAGGGTCCGGGAGGACAAGATATAGTGACTGCAGGGTCTGGGGAGACCAGATATAGTGAATGCAGGGTCTGGGGAGACCAGATATAGTGAATGCAGGGTCCAGGGAGACCGGATATAGTGAATGCAGGGTCCAGGGAGACCAGATATAGTGAATGTTGGGTCCGGGGAGACCAGATATAGTGAATGCAGAGTTCGGGGAGACCAGATATAGTGAATGCGGGGTCCTGGGGGGACCAGATATAGTGAATGCAGGGTCCTGGGGGGACCAGATATAGTGAATGCAGGATCCAGGGAGACCAGATATAGTGAATGCAGGGTCCGGGGGGGCCAGATATAGTGAATGCAGGGTCCGGGGGGACCAGATATAGTGAATGCAGGGTCCTGGGAGACCAGATATAGAGAATGCAGGGTCCTGGGAGACCAGATATAGTGAATGCAGGGTCCCGGGAGACCAGATATAGTAAATGCAGGGTCCGGGGAGACCAGATATAGTGAATACAGGGACCGGGGAGACCATATATAGTAGATGCAGGGTCCGGGGAGACCGGATATAGTGAATGTAGGGTCCAGGGAGACCAGGTATGGTGAATGCAGGGTCCAGGGAGACCGGATATAGTGAATGCAGGGTCCGGGGAGACCAGATATGCTGAATGCAGGGTCTGGGGAGACCAGGTATGGTGAATGCCGGGTCCGGGGAGACTAGGTATGGTGAATGCAGGGTCCTGGGAGACCAGATATAGTGAATGCAGGGTCCGGGGAGACCAGACATGGTGAATGCAGGGCCCAGGAGACCGGATATAGTGAATGCAGAGTCCGGGGAGACCAGATATAGTGAATGCAGGGTCTGGGGAGACCAGGTATGGTGAATGCAGGGTCCAGGGAGACCAGATATAGTGAATGCAAGGTCCGGGGAGACCAGGTATGGTGAATGCAGGGACCTGGGTTTAGTAACACTAACAGTTCGTATTCCTGGCATGTTTTCTGAAACTGTCACATTTGCTTGTTCTCTCAACCAAGCTGTGAAACCATGAAATGGCTGGTGTCTGTAGGGAGAAGAACCCCTGGATTCAGTAAATGGGGAGGTGATTTGGGGGCTGCGCACTGTGACCATACTTCACCTTAATGTAAACCTCAGACATGAAATATGAACAAAGCAAATCCTTCTTGTTACTTCTGACAAGTTTCCCTGACACCAAGAGATGAAAAGATGACAGGGGAGGGAGCTCCAGCACACAATATGTGATTGACATCCTCAGCTCTGTTCTTGTGTGCTGTGTGAAGGGGGGTGTCCCTTCCTTCCAGTCAGCTCCCACTGAGCCCTACATAGTATAACGTTAGACCTGCTTTCTGGAAGCTCAGACAAGCTTTATAAATTCTACAGCAGTAGAGAAGACTGAGATAAACTGGTAAAACTTATGTGGAAGGATTTGTTTCATTTCAGTGTATGACCTAAGGCCAGTCACCTCACTTGCTGGGTTTACAGCAACTTTAAATATGGATGTACCATAGACAGAAAGGTTGTGTTAGCCTTTAAGTACATATTGAACACCATGGAGGATGGGGGAAGGGGATTTACTAAAACTGGAGCGTGCACAATCTAGTGCATCTGTGCATAGAAATCAGCTTTCAGGTTCTATTGTCAATGCTTAATTGAACAAGCTGAAGTTAGAAGCCGGTTGGTTACCATGCACAGCTGCACCAGATTCTGAGTGCTCCAGTTTTAGTAAATCTCCCCCAAAGGTGGATAAGGGGTCTACTTATAAAAATTTCTGATGTCACAATGAAACAGCCTTTTGCATTCTGACTGTATTCTGCCTATTACAGTGATTTCCTGTGATTGTCAGCTCCATCTATTGGCCATAATGTGGTATTTTCCAGAGTAATGTATTTCAGGACTAAGACCACATTATGACCACTAGATGGCACTGAAAATGATAATAAATCACTGTATTAAGCACTTCCCATCTGGTCGTTGTATATAAAGGGCCGGACGGTGGCAGTGCAGGGTCGGGTGGCCGTTTATAAATGCCTGCCCACCCCCTACTTGTGCGCGCTCCCTGAAAGAGTGCAACACCGCGATCCGGAGCCCGCTGTGTCCTCCGGACACAGTGGAACACCGATCGTTGGACCGGACCTCTGTGCAAGGTCCCAATCATGTGATCACTGATTGGCCAATCAGTGATCACATGCAGAGTAGTAAGCAAGATATCACTTGTGACATCATTGCTTACTACGTGTGAAATCTGTGAATGATCACAGAGGTCACATGGTACAGGGCTATTCACAGCAGCCTTGTACCATGTGACAAGCTGTGACCAATCACAGCTCTCACAGTATTTCTCAATGGCTGCAAGAATGCAGCCAGAGAGAAAGAGAAATGATTGCTTGTACAGCCTTTAAGGGTGTAAAAAAAAAAAAAAAATCTTCATCACCCACCACAAGTAGTACAGTGTCACCATGGTGACACTGTACTGCTAGGGTGACAGTATGTTAAAAAAAAAAAATAATAATAATATAAAAAAAAAATGTAAACAAAAAGTTTAAAAAAATATAATTTTTGGTTATAAACTAATTTGGGTTTTTTTTTTTTTTACTAAAAAGATATCGGAATAAATTTTGAAGATTTATAATGAAATATAATTTTTTTGCAAAATGTTATAGGAAAAACTTTTTTTCAAAATTTTTGGACTTTTCCATTTACATAGCAAAAAAAAAAAAAAAAATCCCAGTGGTGAATAAATACCACCAAAATAAAGCTTTATCTGTCTCAAAAAAGTGCTAAAAAATTCATATGGGTACAGTGTTGCATGACCGCGCAATTGTCATTCAAAGTGTGATAACGCTGAAAGCTGAAAATTGGCCTGGACAGGAAGGGGGTAGAAGTCTCCGTTCTGGAAGTGGTTAAGCGAAATATGGTCAGAATGGTGATTTTTTTAAAAATATATTTTTTATAATTAGACCCCCCCCCCCCCCCCCCATGTGTCCAGTGCTTGATCCTTGCAGGGCTGGGGCTCTGGCTTTGATTCCCTCTAAGAACACTGTCTGCACTGAGCCTGTAAATTCTCTGCATAACTGGCAACTTACTAAACTGGCACCAGCCTACAAATTCATTAACAAAGCTCAGGTCATTATAACATGAACGGTGGAGGGGGGAAAGGTCTGGCAATCCAATTCTGCGTCCTGCCAAGGAAACCCAGTAGAGAAAAGCAACGAGGCAACTATACAAAAGGATGACATCAGCTCCATGGCAACAGACAGACAGCGGTTATTATTTAGTCATCAGAAACCGTTACGATAGACCTTGATCGGAAAATGGAATATTCCATCTGGCTATGATAAATGTGCAACTTTACATATTACCCCAGATTCACACCTAAGCGTTTTCTGCAGCGTTTTGCAGAGACGCAGTACAGTCCATTTACCATGATTTCCTATGGGACAGGTTCACATCTCTGCGTTTTCACCCGGTGCGTTTTTGGAAAGGGTCAGGGACTTTTTTTTAATGCAAAACGTTGCATTTTTGGCTCTATAGACTGCAATGGGAACACTGCAGAAAGGTATGTAGTGCGTTTTTGCTGCGTTTTGAATCTGCCTAGCAACAAGAAAAAAATGAAGAAAAAAAAAAAAGCAAAATGCATCAAAAATATGGCAAAAATGCAACACAAAACACAATGCAGAAACGCCTCGAATGCAACCTTCATAGGTGTGAACATCTCCGCGTTTTCACCCAGTGCGTTTTTTGGAAAGGGTCAGGGACTTTTGCTTACTGCAAAACATTGCGTTTTTGGCTCTACAGACTGCAATGGGAATGCTGCAGAAAAGCATGTAGTGCAATTTTGCTGCATTTTTTATCTGCCCAGCAACAAGAAAAATTTTTAAAAATGAAAAAAAAAAAAAAGCGCAAAATGTATCAAAATTTGGCAAAAATGCAGCTCGAAAGGCAATGTAGATACGCCTCGAATGCAACCTTCATAGGTGTGAACATCTCTGTGTTTTCACCCAGTGAGTTTCTTGGAAAGGGTCGGGGACTTTTTTTAATGCAAAACGTTGCATTTTTTGGCTCTATAGACTGCAATGGGAATGCTGCAGAAAAGCATTTTTGCTGCATTTTTAATCTGCCTAGCAAAAAAAAATTTTAACAAAAAGAAAAAAAAAAGAAAGCAAAATGTATCAAATATGTGGCAAAAACGCAACGCAAAAGGCAATGCAGAAACAGCTCGAACTCAACCTGCATAGGTGTGAACCTAGACTTGAAGAGTAATGCAGGCCATAGACAGGTCTAAAATCGGCCAATTTTTCAGCCTAAAAAAAAAAAAACGGCCGATTTTCGCACCGTTAGTGGGTTAGTTGATCGGCCGTTTTTCGGGGTTTGGCACATTTTTTTTTTTAATTGGTAAAGTTGGAAAATTTGCGGCCGATTTTGATGATCGGCCGACAATGATGGGCAAATCGGCCAGTCGTTTTATCGATAAAAAATCTGCGCATGAGCCGTGACCTGCAAGAAGAAGAAAAAGAAGAAGAAGAAAAGAAGAAGGAGAAAAAAAAGAAGAATTCCAGTCCGCTATTATATTTGACATGAAAAAGTATTGTGGTTGCAACAATGTATCTATTTGTATCCGAATAAAAACATCTGTATCTGAAATGGATACAATGTTGCAATCACAATGCTTTTTCATGTAAAATATAATAGCGGAGCTGTCTGCAAGGGACAGAAGTAATTATGGGTTTAAATGTCGGCCGTAGACGGGACGAAAATCAGGCGATTTTTTACCATTGGTGGTAACGTCAGCCGATTGAACGACCGATTTATTTTTTTTATTTATAAAAAAAGGCCAGTTTTCGACCCGTCTATGGCCTGCATAAGTTCACTTGTAAAAACATTACCATAGATTGCTGTGCTCCAATCCCCAAACACTGCTGACGCCATCGTCCTCCCCAATCCATCCTGCAGGTGGCAGGACGCAACCAGCGTCAGAAGTGTGGTCCCAGGGCTCCATAATTGAGGCCCCCCCGCCCCGACCTCCATTCTCAACTATGCATGTGCAATCCATTTGCTTTCGCAGCTCAGCATTTTTGCAAGTAAAGGAGCCAGGTCTGCGCATGCATGGGTGGGGACAGAGGCCATTCATGAATGTCCAGGTGTGTCTTTCCCATCTGCTAGATGGATTAGGGAGGACAATGGTGTCACCACCTGAAGAGACAGGGTGCACAAGGACCTTTTTGAGAAAGGTGAGCTTATACTTTAGTCCTCATGCACACGGGATGTTTTTACAGCGGCTGTTTTTGGCTTTTGACATTTTTCCTACAGCCAATAAACCCCCCAGCATGTTATCCTATGTGTCCATGCACACACAGACTGGAATCAACATTTTTTGGCTAAAAAAAAAAACAACCCAGGACTAGTTTCTTTTTAGCTGTAAAAACCTCAAACGCTGAAAAATGCAGCAAAATGCGGTAAATTGCAACAAAACCAGCATTTTGGACTTTTTGTTGACTAAAAAAATATATTTTTTTTGGCTAAAAATAAAACCCTCTAGAAATAATGCAAATGCGAAAAAACGCAGCAAAATACAGCTAAATGCGAATTAAAAAATTCTGAAAAAACTTTATACAGCTAACGTTACCAGCGTTATTGAAACGCCCCGTGTGCATGGAGACTTAAAGATTTATACACCCGCTGTTTGTTTGTTTTTTTCAGCTGTACTAATGTTGTCTGGGTAAGCTGCAATGGCAGTGTAAGATTCCTCTTGTTCAGCCCTACAGGATTTTCTCTAATATGTAAAGTTCGTATATTGTCAGCGCTACCTAGTGGTCGGAGTGCATTTTTTTCCAGATTCATCTCAATCAGGAAACAAAAATATATTGTGGTCACTAGATGGCGCTGATGATATAGGAACTGCACATAATAGGGGAAGTACAGTGATTTTCATCCTGCCTGTGTGGATGTTTGTCACATTCGCCCAACAAATATTTTATACAAAGACCCCCTTAAAGTTAAACTTCTGAACGTTTTATACAAAGACCCCTTAAAGTTCTGAACGTTTTGGGTAGGAAGGATCAGCCGATCACATGACCACTATGATTGGCTGTCGCAGTGGTCACATGATCGAGAGCCAGTCTCACAGGCTACTGATCATTGCAAAGAAACATCAGCCACCCAAGGGTGCATGTAGGGGGTAAAGCGCCTTAAAGGGCCTTAGGCAGTCATAAAGTGGTTAAAGGGTTGAGGAAGGAGCTGATACACAGAAATGATTAACTGCATTAAAGTGGTAAATCCTTCCATATACCCAGTGACGTGACTGGCCTCAGGTGAAACACAGATTAATCTTACATAAGTTGTACCTGGTTATTCGCAGTATTCTCTTCTCTACATCCATTCAAAATTCTACATTTATAAAGCTTGTCTGAGAGTTCAGAAAAAGGGGGCAGGGAGCTGAAATTACACACTGTACAGCTCAGTGAGGGGCACTTTGAGAATTGATTGGAGGGAAGAGACAAACACCCCTCCATACAGTCCACAGAGCCAAGACTGCCAATCACAGGCTGCGCGCCGGAGCTTCTTCTCCTGCCACCGTTCTTCTCTTGGTGTCAGGAAAACTTGTCAGAAGTGATTGATGCTGATAACAGAGGAACGAAGCAGCTGACAGAAATGACACTTGCTCTGGATTGAGACAAGAACACACTATAGAGGGATTTGCTTTGTTCATATTTCATGTCTGAGGTTTACATCCACTTTAAAGTAAAAAAAGATCAGGGGGGACTAGGGGGAGAGAGAGGGCAGGATGGGAAATGGGGGGGGGGGGGGGGGGGGTTAAAAAAAAGTGTGGGTGAGAGAGATTGAAAATCAAAAAAGATGCAGATAGAAGTGGAAGAGGAGTAGAGGAGAGAAAGATAAAGGTGGGGGGGAGGAAAAAAAGGAAAAGAAAGGTGGAGGGTGATGTGTGTGGGGAAGGGGGGAGGGGGTCCTCACCTCTTAATTCCAGTTCTACAATGCCGCTCTCGTCTTCCAGCCCGTCAATAATCTCGCACTTGTACTTCCCATAATCCTCCAGACGCAGATCAGTAATGACAAGAGAAACTCCTTGGGGGGCGCTGTGGAGCAGGTGGACCCGACCTTTGTATTCTCCAAAGCTCCGGTGCCTCAGTCCAATTGCCACCAGAACATCTCTCTCCTTGGTGTTGTCTTTGTGCAGCTTGGACCACTTTACACGAAATTTTCTTGGGGGGTGTAATTTTGGTTCATAGTGAAAGGAGCATGGAAGAGTGATGTTACCTCCGCGATAGCCAAAGAGGGCCTCTTCTGGGGTACTGACCACAAGCTTCACACCATTGAAGTGAACCCCTAAATGGAAATACATTTCTGCATAATTCATATATATATATAGAGATGGAAAAATCACAGCAATAGTACGGTAATACATTCTTATTTTTTTAAAGCATCTCAGTAGAGTGTTAAATGTACAAAAGGGGGCAGCACAGTGACTTAAGCTGGCCCCACACTAGAACAGGAATTCCTCCCCCTGACACCAATGTTGGAGCACTATTCCTCCTACTGACACCAATAATGGGGCACTATTCCTCCCACTGATACCAATGATGGGGCACTATTCATCCTACTGACACCAATGATGGGGCACTATTCCTCCCCCTAACACTAATAATGGGGCACTATTCCTCCCACTGATACCAATGATGGGACACTATTCCTCCTACTGACACCAATGATGGGGCACTATTCCTCCCACTGATACCAATGATGGGGCACTATTCCTCCTACTGACACTAATAATGGGGCACTATTCCTCCCACTGATACCAATGATGGGACACTATTCCTCCTACTGACACTAATGATGGAGCACTATTTCTCCTACTGAAACCAATGATGGGGCCCTATTCCTCCCCCTGACATCAATGACGGGGCCCTATTCCTCCCCCTGACATCAATGACGGGGCCCTATTCCTCCCCCTGACACCAGTGATGGGGCACTATTCCTCCCCCTGACACCAATGTTGGAGCACTATTCCTCCTACGGACACTAATGATGGAGCACTATTCCTCCCCTTGACACCAATGATGGGGCACTATTCCTCCCCCTGACACCAATGATGGGGCACTATTCCTCCTACTGACACTAATGATGGAGCACTATTTCTCCTACTGACACCAATGATGGGGCACTATTCCTCCCCCTGACACCAATGATAGGGCACTATTTCCCCCACTGACACCAACAATGGGGCACTATTTCCGCCACTGACACCAATAATGGGGCACTATTTTCTCCACTGACACCAATGATGGGGCATTGTTTCCTCCACTGACACCAATGATGGGGCACTATTTCACCCACTGACACCAATATTTTGGCACTATTTCCCCCACTGACACCAATGATGGGGCACTATTTCATCCACTGACACCAATGATGGGACTCTATTCCTCCCACTGACACCAAGGATGGGGCATTATTCCTCCCACTGGTACCAATGATGGGGTGCCATTCCTCCTACTGACACCAATGACGGGGTGCCATTCCTCCTACTGACACCAATGACGGGGTACTATTTCCCCCACTGATACCAATGATGGGGCACTATTTCCCCAGCTAGTATCAATGATGGGGCACTATTCCTCCCAATGATGGAGCACTATTCCTCCCACTGACACCAATGATGGGGCACTATTCCTCCCACTGACACCAATGATGGAGCACTATTCCTCCCACTGACACCAATGATAGGGCACTATTCCTCCCACTGACACCAATGATAGGGCACTATTCCTCCCACTGATACCAATGATGGGACGCTATTTTTCCAACGGATATCAATGATAGGGCACTATTCCTTCCACCAATTATGTATTATTTTCAAGTCCAATGACCACCAAGCCTATGGCATTGTTTACTCCTACTGATGTCAGGGCATTTTCTACTCCAAATGGCCACAATCCAGCCCCCCTAAAGTCTAAAGGGCAGTAAATCATCCCTTTGCTACAAAAGTTTGGAGACCCCTGCACTAGAACAAAGAACTAGAAGTTAAGCACGTACAAGTTTGTACACAGGTATCGGGGGGACACATGGATGAAAGCACTGATTGTGACACCCGGGTTACATATCAGAGCGGATGCGGGAGTGAGAGTAATATTTCTAGCACCAGACCTCCTCCATAACACCAAACTGATGACCTATGGGGGGCATTTAACATGTCGCCTTTAGAAAATATAGGATACTGAATTTTGTCGCCATTTCACGGGTGCACCCAAAATGTAAGGTATGTATTTATGGGGTGCAACTTCATTTTTAATATTTTACCAAAACATTTTGTAATGTATTGTGTTAGTGTGACCTAAAAATAATGTTAGTGGGTTTTTTAACTGAAATTTTGCGTTTCCTAGACCTTTGCAGTAATATTCTCTGAGAAGTCTTCTTTAAGGATACATATATTTTGGGGGGTTTTATGCAATCTTAAGGCTTAAAGTGATTTTTTTAGACAAAATTTCAAAAATTGGGTCTGGCAACGAAAGGAGTAAAGTGTTGCATAAAATGTCAGTGCTATATAAACAGGTGTGTGTGAGAGATATATATATATCTCCTAGATTGTAAGCTCGAAAGAGCAGGGTCCTCGAACCCCTCCTGTATTGTTTTGTTACTGTCTTGTCTCATGTTCTGTCCCCCGCTGAGCAAACCTTTTGGCGCTATATAAATACTGTATAATAATAATATATATTAGAAAAGGGTGTGTCACACTGTTACTTATCACGTGTAATCTTTAACCACTCGCCTACCGGGCACGCTCATATTTTGAATGACAATTGCGCGGTAATGAAACACTGTACCCAAACAAAATTTGTAGAATTTGTTTGAGACAAATAGAGCTTTCTTTTGGTTGTATTTGATCACCACGTGGGGTTTTTATTTTTTGCTAAACAAACTAAAAAATACCAAAAATTAAAAAAAAAAAAAAAGTAATTTATTTATTTCAGGTACTTATATAGCGCTGTCAATTTATGCGGCGCTTTACATATATATTATGCATTCACATCAGTCCCTAACCCTCAAGGGGTGTACAATCTAAGGTCCCTAAATCACATTCATACATACACATACTAGGGACAATTTAGACAGGAGCCAATTAACCTACCAGCATGTCTTTGGAGTGTGGGAGGAAACCAGAATACTCACGCAGGCACAGGGAGAACATGCAAACTCCAGACAGGTGGTGCCGCGGCTGGGATTTGAACCAACAACCCTAGTACTGCCAGGCAGAAGTGCCAACCATTTGGCCACTGTGCTGCCCGTTTTTCTTAGTTTCTGTTATTTACCCCCATACATGATATCTGCTCTATTGGTTCCGGTGATGTGGAGCTCCCAGCGACCAGGACACACCGAGGAAAGGAGGATTTGGAGTATTGCTTATTTGACCTATGTACTGTGGGTCAATCGGTGGAGGTGACCGTGCATGCCTGATGGTGGTGGATATTACATGTGCATATTAAAGCAGAAGATTCACAGAATTACACTTTTGCTATTTCCTTCTTTATGGACTGTCACTTTGCATTTATTTCACAATATTTATATGATTTATTGTGCATCCTTTGTTTATTGTGCATATTTATTGGTTTATCACGGTGTATACCCTGTAACAGGGGGTTGTTTGGGCTTTATTTCCACCAGTTGGTATATTGTGTGTTGTTACACTTACATTTTTTTTCCTTTTTTGAGGACTCAACATTTAATACGTATCAAGCTCAGTATATACCGTATATTATTTATCACGTATTTCATTGAATATATTTAATTGTATAATAATTTTTTATTTTATATATTTTCATGTAGGGATTGTTCTTATTTGTTTTAGCGCAGCACTATCTTTCTTCTAGAAATTTATTTAGTGGTGGAACACATTTTTGGGTGTTTGCTGCTTTTTGTTTTAGATGTTTGGTCGCTTATGTGGCAGCGCATAAGATCTTATTATTAGAAAGGATTAAAGTGTTGCATAGATCGTCAGTGCTATATAAATACCTGTGTGTGTATAATATATACATACACACACACACACACACACACACACATATATATATATACACACACACACACATTTTATATATATATATATATATATATATATATATATATATATATATATATATATATATATATACACACACACATATATATATGTGTGTGTGTATGTATATATGTGTGCGTGTGTATATAGTATGTACAGTTGCAAGAAAAAGTATGTGAACCCCTTGGGATTACGTGAAGTTTTGCATGAATTGGGCATAAAATGTGCTCTGAACATCATCTAAGTCACAACAATAGAAGAACACAGTCTGCTGAACATAATACTACACAAACATTAGATGTTGCCATGGTTTAATTGCACATAACATGTAAACATTCACAGTGCAGGGAGAAAAAAGTATGTGAACCTTTGGACTTAATAACTGGTTGACCCTCCTTTGGCAGCAATAACCTCAACCAAATGTTTCCTGTAGTTGCAGATCAGACCTGCACAACGATCTGGAGTCATTTTGGACCACTCCTCTTCACAAAACTGTTTCAGTGTAGCAATATTCTTGGGATGTCTGGTGTGAATCGCTCTCTTAAGGTCATGCCACAGCATTTCAATCGGGTTGAGGTCAGGACTCTGACTGGGCCACTCCAGAAGGCGTATTCTGTGCTGTTGCAGCCATTGTTTTGTTGAATTACTTGTATGCTTTGGGTCATTGTCCTGTTGCATCACCCATCCTCTGCGGAGCTTCAGTTGGCGGACAGATGGTCGTACGTTTTCCTGCAAAATGTCTTGATAAACTCTGGAATTCATTTTCCCATCAATGACAACAATCCGTCCAGGCCCTGAGGCAGCAAAGCAGCCCCAAACCATGATGCTCCCTCCGCCATGTTTTACAGTGGGGATGAGGTTTTGATGTTGGTGTGCTGTGCCTTTTTTTCTCCACACATAGTGTTGTGTGTTCTTCCCAAACAACTCAATCTTGGTTTCATCTGTCCACAGTATATTTTGCCAGTAGTGCTGTGGAACATCCAGGTGCTCTTTTGCAAACTTCAAACGTGCTGCAATATTCTTTTTGGACAGCAATGGCTTCCTCCGTGGTGTCCTCCCATGTACTCCATTCTTGTTTAATGTTTTCCTTATTGTAGATGTGTCAACAAAAATGTTAGCCTGTGCCAGAGATTTCTGTAGGTCTTTAGCTGACACTCTGGGATTCTTCTTTACCTCATGCAGCATTCTGCGCTGTGCTCTTGCAGTCATTTTTACAGGATGACCATGCCTAGGGGGAGTAGCAACAGTGCTAAACTTTCTCCATTTGTAGACAGTCTGTCTTACCGTGGACACATGAACATCAAGGCTTTTGGAGATACTTTTGTAACCCTTTCCAGCTTCATGCAAGTCAACAATTCTTGACCGTAGGTCTTCTGAGAGCTCTTTTCTGCGAGGCATGGTTCACATCAGTCAGTGCCTCTTGAAACTAGTAAACCCAAAACAGGTGTGTGTTTTTTAAGGGCACGACAGCTGTCAGCAACACATTTAATATCATCACACTGATTGGAGTCAAGGTTGGCTCACTCCTGGTTCCAATTAGCTCTGGGAGAAGTCATTAAGCTAGGGCCTCACATACTTTTTCCTCCCTGCACTGTGAATGTTTACATGTTATGTGCAATTAACCCATGGCAACATCTAATGTTTGTGTAGTATTATGTTCAGCAGACTGTGTTCTTCTATTTTTGTGACTTAGATGACGTTCAGAGCACATTTTATGCCCAATTCATGCAAAACTCCACGTAATCCCAAGGGGTTCACATACTTTTTCTTGTAACTGTATATATATATATATATATATATATATATACACACACACACACATATATACCAACCACGGCACCAGCTGCCTGGAGTTTGCATGTTCTCCCTGTACCTGCATGGGTTTCCTCCAGGTACTCCGGTTTCCTTCCACACTCCAAAGACATGCTGTTAGGTGAATTGGCTCCTGTCTAAATTGGTCCTAGTATGTGTATGTATGAATGTGAGTTAGGGACCTTAGATTGTACACCCCTTGAGGGTTAGGGACTGATGTGAATGTACAATATATATGTAAAGTGCTGCTTAAATTGACGGCGCTATATAAGTACCTGAAATAAATAAATAAAGGTTCAATAGAGGTTCCTTTGGATATAGAGGATAAGGAGGATATAGAGGTCATTGGTCTAAGAGAGGGGGTTTTCAGGGGAACTTCCACGGTCAGGGGGGGTTTTCAGGATTTCAACAGAGGATGGAATTCGGTTTCAAGGAATTACAGACCCCCAGAGAAGGGTTGGAGGGATCAAGCAGTGAGAGATTTAGAAGATACAGAGCATTTACAAAGTTATGAAGGCATGATGACCACTTGCAGTTAAGGCTGTTCCGTGTGTGCCGATTTGGCTGATTGCAGTCTATTGCTCCTGGATACTCTAACAGATCATCGCTCCCAGAGCAATTGCTATTTTTGCTGATTTACAATTTGATCAGCAAATAGCTCTGGTGAGTTTACCCATTTCATTCGGTGGTGGATTTTGCTACACAGAGTTTTTTCTTGTTTGAGAAGATTTTTTAATCACTTATATTGGTGTTTGGACTTATATAAGAATTATGGACATTTATAAATATATTTTTTATTTTATTTATGTATTTATTTGCATTTTCATGTGACTTGGTATTTAACGCGTTCCTTTATATATTTTTTGTCACTTACCTTTTCTCTGGTTAGGTTTGCAGCCTTATACATAATTTATTGGCGCTGTGTCTATATATTTTACAGTCGCTATATAAGTACCTGAAATAAATAAATACACACACACACACACACATCTATAAACTCATTTATAGAAAAAAGGAGATGCGGTATCCAAACTGATGCAAAATTATTTACTCCTTGATTGGTACACCACAGAAATAAATAGTTTAGCATCAATGTGGATACTGCATCATATATGTATATACATTTAAATATAACTATATATAATACATTTAATATAACACTAATAGTGAGGTTACATTGTGGATATAAAAATTGCTATGATTTTGGAAGGGCAGAATAAATTCTAGTTCTTCCCTGATTTAGTAATCTTGTTATTGCGTGTATTTTCCAACTTGAACAGTAGGTGGTGCTAACCTATAACTGTTATTTTTATGGGGACAAAAATCCATGGACTATATATAGTAAATGCCACACAAAGTACAGCTGCAGTCCTTGGGTTCACAGTTCGGTAGAAAATTCTAAAATGAATAAAAGTGTAAATTTTGAAGTATCATTTCTGGAAAGGATTTGTAAAAGCTAGATAGATCTGTACATGTACCTTTAGCCCAGAGGCGGACTGACAATTTGGGAACTCGGGCACTGCCCGAGGGCCCAGGGTCAGTAGAGGGCCCCATGAGATGCCCCTGCTGCCTTTCATAGGCTTTTTTGGGTGTGGGCGAGGACACAAAAAAAAAAAAAAAATCATTCTCTGAATGGCGGCAGGACTAAACTAGCAACCCCCTGTGGCCAGAGTGCAGAGGGGAAGCTGTTCACACAGGGCTGGAAGATCACAGCTATTGCTGTAGTAGCGCCAACTACTACAGAGACTGTCAGCTTCCCCAGCAGCCCATCAGGTGTGAGATATACCTCGTTACATTGTGCCAAGCTGGACCAATGTATGATTGCAATTAGGAAAAGTTCAGCTTTAATGTAAAAAATAAATTTTTACTTCTGTCTGTGCTGGGGTTGGAGAATTTCCCTCACTTCCTGTCTGGGAAAACATTTTCCCAGCAGTAACACCTGACAGGGTTCCAATTGTTCCTAATTTCCACCCAAAAAAGTTCTGGCTATAGCAGGGGCAGACTGACATGGGGCCCCCGGGCAATAGGGGATCATGGGGCCCCTGTGTCCTTGCCCAAACTCAAAAAAGCCTATCAAAAAAGGTACCAGGGGCATCTCATGGGGCCCCCTACTGACCCTGGGCCCTTGGGCAGTGCCCAAGTTTCCAAATGGTCAGTCCGCCCCTGCTTCAGGGATGGTTTACATCCAGCACCCCAAGTCTCCCTCTGCTGGGTGAACTCACAGAGAAGTCTATGGGAGTGTAATGCAAAGGTGCGTCCAGCAGAGGGGGATGTAAACTATCCCCAGCAGTTATGGGACATATCCTGGTAAGTACAGATTTGCGGAGGTGGAGGATGGGATGCTTTAGGTAGGAGCACGGGGCAAAAAGAATAAATGCTACGTAGTATATTAGAGTCTCAAGGAAATAGACAAATTGAGGACATGATTGAAACCTTTAAAGGGCAACTACACTTTTGTGGGAAAAAAAAAATATAGCATATACAAATTACTACACAACTCATATTGTAATTCAATGTTATTAAAAATGACCATTCCTTTTCCAGCTGTAATTCTCTGTAAAATGCTGTATGGCTACCCGGAGGTGTTCTGTACACAGATGGTATATGGAACGCCCCCCAGAAATATTTCCTGCTTGTGCAATTGGCTCACTGATTTTCCCACACGTCTGCTCTAAGATACAAGTCAGATTTTATCACCTGCAACAAAAATTAAATTTTTGGTGAGATATTCCCAAAGGGAAATCATGTCTAAAGGGATGCAGACCCTGACACTTTCCTCATTAGAGCCCTGCAAGTGGAGCAGTTGATTTATAATTATAAAATCTCTCCCATACAGATTCACTCTGCACATGGACACAGACAAACAGCTAGTTCTTCAGAGCAGAAAAAGGTCAGGATTTGCAACAAAATTTGCTGAAATCCCTGCAATGTACATAGATCACCCATAGGGGGAATGTTTTTTTTTTTCTTAACAAAAATTGAGTTACTCTTTAAATCCATTATAGGGTTTGAATATTGTTCAGGAGGGCAGTATTTCCAGCATGAAGATGAGATTAAAAACACAGGGGCATGATCTCAAAATATCAGGATGGAAGTTCAACACTAACCTTAGAAAGTATTATTTTAATGAGTAGTGGATGCTTGGAATGGACTTCCAGCAGAGGTAGTAAATCAATCAACAGTAACTGAATTTAAAGTGTAAGTTCATTGGCATGGTTCTCTTTCTCCGGGACCCCGACACCTTGCCGTCTACGGCTTTGTCCAGTCTGAACACTTTTGCCACCATTTCTGGTCTTGGGGTAAACTGGAGGAAGACTCAGGTTTTGCCCCTTCTATTAGACCCCAGATCACTTCTCTGCCCTTAAAAGCATCAGATCAATCCAAGATCGATTTTAACAGATGCTTTCCTAAGCCAAAAATGGCCTGTTTACATTCTGGAGAAACGGTGTCATGTTTCACATGACTGTCATATTGACTGTCATATGCCTTTAAATGTTTTCAGTGTTTTGTTTCTGCTCCTCCCTTTCCTTCAGTTTAGCTAATGTTGCATAGATAGCCCTCCCCCCTTCCCAGAGATGCATTGCAACAGCCTCATGGCAAGAAGCAGAAACAGCATGTTCTTTTGACCTATCAAATGTTTATTGTTGTAAGATTCTCTCAGTTTATGGAATAAATTCACAAGATATCATTCTTATTGAGTCACTGACTGTGGACCCCAACTGAGGTTGAAGTTATCGCTATCTCACCACAACTGTAAGTTACAGAGATTACACTATCAATGCTTCGATTGGACACACAGAACAAACGGGAAGTGACAAAATACTCATTGCTTCCAGTTTCTTGTACCATAGAGATTATTGAGGAAGATCCGTTCTCCATTCAGCTCTATGGTTATCAGGCGGAATCACTGGCTCCAGTCTCGGTCTCCTAGGTGGGGCACCACTTCTGCTGCTTGCAAAAGCAATCCAGTGGTTATTCAGATGCTAGGATTGCTTTTACTAAAAAGCCCATCGCTGGCTGAAAAAGCAAAAACTGAGGTGATGCCTGCAGCTGCAGAGATCAACCTGGTATAACCACTTTAACCACTTGTCAACTATAGCCGAATGATGACTACAGCCCGGTTGTCCAGTCCTGGGAGGGCGTCATGTGACGGCCTCCCAGAACACGCCCCCAGCAGAGCGCACCCGGCGATCTCCGTGATCGATGTTTCCTACGGACACAGCTGATCACAGGATGAGTTAAAAGGCCAATCACAGCGGCCTTTTACCACGTGATCAGCTGTGTCCAATGATACAGCAGATCACAATGTACAGGTGAAACTCGAAAAATTCAAGTATCGGGGAAAAGTTCATTTACTTCAGTAATGCAACTTAAAAGGTGAAACTAATATATGAGATAGACTCATTACATGCAAAGCAAGATAGTTCAAGCTGTGATTTGTCATAAATTGTGATGATTATGGCTTACAGCTCATGAAAACCCCAAATCCACAATCTCAGAAAATGAGAATATTGTGAAAAAGTGCAATATTCTCGGCTCAAAGTGTCCCACTCTAATCAGATAATTAAGCCATAACACCTGCAAAGGGTTCCTGAGCCTTTAAATGGTCTCTCAGTCTGGTTCAGTAGGAATCACAATCATGGGAAAGACTGCTGACCCGACAGTTGTGCAGAAAACCATCACTGACACCCTCCGTAAGAAGGGAAAGCCTCAAAAGGTAATTGCAAAAGAAGTTGGATGTTCCCAAAGTGCTGTATCAAAGCACATTAATAGAAAGTTATGTGGAAGGGAAAAGTGTGGAAGAAAAAGGTGCACAAGCAGCAGGGATGACTGCAGCCTGGAGAGGATGTCAGGAAAAGGCCATTCAAAAGTGTAGGGGACTTTCACAAGGAGTGGACTGAGGCTGGAGTCAGTGCATCAAAAGCCACCACACACAGACGGATCCTGAACATGGGCTTCAAATGTCGTATTCCTCTTGTCAAGCCGCTCCTGAACAACAAACAACGTCAGAAGCGTCTTACCTGGGCTAAAGAAAAACAGACCTGGTCTGTTGTTTAGTGGTCCAAAGTCCTCTTTTCTGATGAGAGCAACTTTTGCATCTCATTTGGAAACCAAGGACCCAGAGTATGGAGGAAGAATGGAGAGGCACACACTGCAAGATGCTTGGAGTCCAGTGTGAAGTTTCCACAGTCTGTGTTGATTTGGGGAGCCGTGTCATCTGCTGGTGTTGGTCCACTGTGCTTCATTAAGTCCAGGGTCAACGCAACCGTCTACCAGGAGATTTTGGAGCACTTCATGCTTCCTTCCGCAGACGAGCTTTATGGGGATGCTGACTTCATTTTCCAGCAGGACTTGGCACCTGCCCACACTGCCAAAAGCACCAAAACCGTGGGATTACTGTACTTGATTGGCCAGCAAACTTGCCTGACCTGAACCCCATAGAGAATCTATGGGGCATTGCCAAGAGAAAGATGAGAGACATGAGACCGAACAATGCAGACGAGCTGAAGGCCACTATTGAAGCATCCTGGTCTTCCATAACACCTCAGCAGTGCCACAGGCTGATAGCTTCCATGCCACACCGCATTGAGGCAGTAATTGCTGCAAAAGGGGCCCAAACCAAGTACTGAGTACATATGCATGCTTATACTTTTCAGAGGTCCGATATTGTTCTACAGGTGAAACTCGAAAAATTAGAATATCGTGCAAACGGTCATTTATTTCAGTAATGCAACTTAAAAGGTGAAACTAATATATGGGATAGACTCATTACATGCAAAGCAAGATAGTTCAAGCCATGATTTGTCACAATTGTGAGGATTATGGCTTACAGCTCATGAAAACCCCAAATCCACAATCTCAGAAAATTTGAATATTACATGCAATCAATAAAACAAGGATTGTACATAGAACAATATCAGACCTCTGAAAAGTATAAGCTAGAGATGAGCGAATCGAAGTATCCGAAGTGGAATTCGAGTCGAATATCGGAAAAATTTCGATTCGTGCCGAATCCGAAAAACAGCCTAATTCGGACGCGCGAATCGAAATTTTTCCGAAAATGGCGGCTGACATGTGCGGCGACGGAGCGGGGATGTCGGGGAAGGCGCGCAGACAAGGCGCGCTGCCCCATAATGCATTCCTCAACGACATGTGATCGCATCAGCCAATCAGCAGCCAGCCAGCCAGCACTGTGTAATGGTCGAGGTATATATAGCGGCCATTTTGGAAATCTTCATTTGCCTGCAGTCATTGAACAGAGGCAGACCGCTCTGTACTAGGGACAGGGACAGAGTTAGGGCCACAGAAACGAGAATTGGGGACAGAGAGAAGTTACTTAGGGACAGAGAACCATTACTCAGGGACACAGACTTGTTAATGAGGGCCACAGAATCGTTATTTAGGGACAAAGAAACGCTAGTTAGGGCCACAGAATTCATACTCAGGGACAGACAGAATTTTCACTCAGTGCCAGAGAATTGTTACTTAGGGCCACAGAAACGTTATTAGGGCCACAGAATTTTTACTCAGGGACAGACAGAATTGTTACTGAGTGCCAGAGAATTGTTACTCAGGGACAGACAGAATTGTTACTGAGTGCCAGAGAATTCTTACTCAGGGCCACAGAATTCATTCTCAGGGACAGACAGAATTGTTACTCAGGGACAGACAGAATTGTTACTGAGTGCCAGAGAATTGTTACTCAGGGACAGACAGAATTGTTACTGAGTGCCAGAGAATTGTTACTCAGGGACAGACAGAATTGTTACTGAGTGCCAGAGAATTGTTACTCAGGGACAGACAGAATTGTTACTGAGTGCCAGAGAATTGTTACTCAGGGACAGACAGAATTGTTACTGAGTGCCAGAGAATTGTTACTCGCACAGACACAAAATTGTTACTTGCACAGACACAGAATTGTTACTCGCACAGACACAGAATTGTTACTCAGGGCCACAGAATTCATACTCAGGGACAGACAGAATTGTTACTGAGTGCCAGAGAATTGTTACTCAGGGACAGACAGAATTGTTACTGAGTGCCAGAGAATTGTTACTCAGGGACAGACAGAATTGTTACTGAGTGCCAGAGAATTGTTACTCGCACAGACACAAAATTGTTACTTGCACAGACACAGAATTGTTACTCGCACAGACACAGAATTGTTACTCAGGGCCACAGAATTCATACTCAGGGACAGACAGAATTGTTACTGAGTGCCAGAGAATTGTTACTCAGGGACAGACAGAATTGTTACTGAGTGCCAGAGAATTGTTACTCAGGGACAGACAGAATTGTTACTGAGTGCCAGAGAATTGTTACTCGCACAGACACAAAATTGTTACTTGCACAGACACAGAATTGTTACTCGCACAGACACAGAATTGTTACTGAGTGCCAGAGAATTGTTACTCAGGGACAGACAGAATTGTTACTGAGTGCCAGAGAATTGTTACTCAGGGACAGACAGAATTGTTACTGAGTGCCAGAGAATTGTTACTCAGGGACAGACAGAATTGTTACTGAGTGCCAGAGAATTGTTACTCGCACAGACACAAAATTGTTACTTGCACAGACACAGAATTGTTACTCGCACAGACACAGAATTGTTACTCAGGGCCACAGAATTCATACTCAGGGACAGACAGAATTGTTACTGAGTGCCAGAGAATTGTTACTCAGGGACAGACAGAATTGTTACTGAGTGCCAGAGAATTGTTACTCAGGGACAGACAGAATTGTTACTGAGTGCCAGAGAATTGTTACTCAGGGACAGACAGAATTGTTACTGAGTGCCAGAGAATTGTTACTCAGGGACAGACAGAATTGTTACTGAGTGCCAGAGAATTGTTACTCAGGGACAGACAGAATTGTTACTGAGTGCCAGAGAATTGTTACTCGCACAGACACAAAATTGTTACTTGCACAGACACAGAATTGTTACTCGCACAGACACAGAATTGTTACTCAGGGCCACAGAATTCATACTCAGGGACAGACAGAATTGTTACTGAGTGCCAGAGAATTGTTACTCAGGGACAGACAGAATTGTTACTGAGTGCCAGAGAATTGTTACTCGCACAGACACAAAATTGTTACTTGCACAGACACAGAATTGTTACTCGCACAGACACAGAATTGTTACTCAGGGCCACAGAATTCATACTCAGGGACAGACAGAATTGTTACTGAGTGCCAGAGAATTGTTACTCAGGGACAGACAGAATTGTTACTGAGTGCCAGAGAATTGTTACTCAGGGACAGACAGAATTGTTACTGAGTGCCAGAGAATTGTTACTCAGGGACAGACAGAATTGTTACTGAGTGCCAGAGAATTGTTACTCAGGGACAGACAGAATTGTTACTGAGTGCCAGAGAATTGTTACTCAGGGACAGACAGAATTGTTACTGAGTGCCAGAGAATTGTTACTCGCACAGACACAAAATTGTTACTTGCACAGACACAGAATTGTTACTCGCACAGACACAGAATTGTTACTCAGGGCCACAGAATTCATACTCAGGGACAGACAGAATTGTTACTGAGTGCCAGAGAATTGTTACTCAGGGACAGACAGAATTGTTACTGAGTGCCAGAGAATTGTTACTCGCACAGACACAAAATTGTTACTTGCACAGACACAGAATTGTTACTCGCACAGACACAGAATTGTTACTCAGGGCCACAGAATTCATACTCAGGGACAGACAGAATTGTTACTGAGTGCCAGAGAATTGTTACTCAGGGACAGACAGAATTGTTACTGAGTGCCAGAGAATTGTTACTCAGGGACAGACAGAATTGTTACTGAGTGCCAGAGAATTGTTACTCAGGGACAGACAGAATTGTTACTGAGTGCCAGAGAATTGTTACTCAGGGACAGACAGAATTGTTACTGAGTGCCAGAGAATTGTTACTCGCACAGACACAAAATTGTTACTTGCACAGACACAGAATTGTTACTCGCACAGACACAGAATTGTTACTCAGGGCCACAGAATTCATACTCAGGGACAGACAGAATTGTTACTGAGTGCCAGAGAATTGTTACTCAGGGACAGACAGAATTGTTACTGAGTGCCAGAGAATTGTTACTCAGGGACAGACAGAATTGTTACTGAGTGCCAGAGAATTGTTACTCGCACAGACACAAAATTGTTACTTGCACAGACACAGAATTGTTACTCGCACAGACACAGAATTGTTACTGAGTGCCAGAGAATTGTTACTCAGGGACAGACAGAATTGTTACTGAGTGCCAGAGAATTGTTACTCAGGGACAGACAGAATTGTTACTGAGTGCCAGAGAATTGTTACTCAGGGACAGACAGAATTGTTACTGAGTGCCAGAGAATTGTTACTCGCACAGACACAAAATTGTTACTTGCACAGACACAGAATTGTTACTCGCACAGACACAGAATTGTTACTCAGGGCCACAGAATTCATACTCAGGGACAGACAGAATTGTTACTGAGTGCCAGAGAATTGTTACTCAGGGACAGACAGAATTGTTACTGAGTGCCAGAGAATTGTTACTCGCACAGACACAAAATTGTTACTTGCACAGACACAGAATTGTTACTCGCACAGACACAGAATTGTTACTCAGGGCCACAGAATTCATACTCAGGGACAGACAGAATTGTTACTGAGTGCCAGAGAATTGTTACTCAGGGACAGACAGAATTGTTACTGAGTGCCAGAGAATTGTTACTCAGGGACAGACAGAATTGTTACTGAGTGCCAGAGAATTGTTACTCGCACAGACACAAAATTGTTACTTGCACAGACACAGAATTGTTACTCGCACAGACACAGAATTGTTACTCGCACAGACACAGAATTGTTACTCAGGGCCACAGAATTCATACTCAGGGACAGACAGAATTGTTACTGAGTGCCAGAGAATTGTTACTCAGGGACACCTAATCGTTGAATTAAATAGTATGTCAGACAACATGCAGAGGAGTGGCAGAGGAGGCAATGTTTTAGGAGCGAGCAGACGTGGCAGCAGAGGAAGGGGTCGAGGCAGCAGTATTCGCAGCCAGAGGCCAGTGCTCCCGGTGTCATCCAGCGGTCGTGTCTCCACCGACAACCCTGCCGTCATTGATTGGTTGGCTCGGTCGTCTTCCTCTTCCCAGGTCACCTCTGACACCTACAGCCAACGGTCGGTGGGTACGTCAGACACAACCGTTAGTTGGCATGGCCCGGGACCAAGCCCACTGAAATCACGTGTCCTCTACCTGCCCCTGTCCTTTGCTGTTCCCTCACCAAGCGAAGTATCGCATGCTGTGGGCTCAGCCCCACTGTACAGTGAGGAAGAGCTAACAGAGGGCGGTCAGGAACGGGGGGAGACATCGGCCTTTTCAGCAGCCAAGCGAACAAGTACTGGCGAGGAGAGTGGCTCGGTAGCCGGTCTAGAGACAGGTCTGTCTCCTGACCCAGACGCAGCCGAGGGGGCTAGTAGTGAGGCGGAGACCCTACTTGATGATGAGGAGGTTGATCGCACTTGGCAGCCTCGTCGTCATCAGGCAATTTCTTCCGCATCATCAGGAGAAGAGGGTGGCAGCTTGGCAGCGAGCAAAACAGTCGGTGGGTTGCCCAGGAGACAGCAGCAGGGTCGCATCAGTGTCAGTGGAGCCAAACGTCCACGGAGTAGAGCACCAGCTCCACTGCAGCCTACCACCACGGCCAGTAGTGGTGCCGGTGCGCACGGAGGAAGTAGCAGTCAGCCAGTGAAGAGTAGCGGGGGCAAAGTTTCCTACTCGGTGGTGTGGCAATTTTTCCTCAAGCCGCCCGAGGAAGTAAACGTAGCCGTATGTCGACTATGTGGCCAGAAATGCAAGCGTGGCCAGGGGGCCCATGTTGGGACTACAGCGTTGCGTCAGCATATGCAGCGTCACCATTCGGTGGCCTGGGAAAACCGTGATAAACATACGGCGGTTCTGCCTGCCCCAGCCCCCGCTCCATCACCCGCTCCGTTACTTGCTCCGTCACCCGACGTCGTCAATCGCCCTCTATCAGCCAGTCAAGGCTCCAACACCTCTGCTGAGGGGAGTTGTCGCTCATTGGCATCTTCCGCTCGTTCAGATGCTCCTTCTCCTGCTACTCCTCTTCTCGGATTCCGTCAACAGTCTTTCTTGGAATCCGTATCCAAGAGACAACAGTTTGCGAGCACGCACCCGACGGTGCAAAAGCTGAACGTCCTCCTGTCCAAGTTGCTGGTGCTGCAGTCCCTCCCTTTCCAACTGGTGGACTCAGCACCTTTCCGAGAAATGATGGCTTGTGCCGCGCCGCGGTGGAGAGTGCCAAGCCGTCATTTCTTTGCCCAAAAGGCAGTGCCAGCCCTGCATTCACATGTAGAAGAGATGGTGGGCCAGTCTTTGAGCATGTCGGTCTCTGCCAAAGTGCACGGCAGCGCCGACGTGTGGAGCTGTAACTACGGTCAGGGACAGTACATGTCATTTACGGCCCACTGGGTGAACGTGGTGCCGGCACAGCCGCACCAGCAACTTGGACAGGTCACGACGCTTTTGCCTCCACGTTTGCACGTCCTTGGTCCAGCAAGCATGTCCGCCTCTACCACCTCTTTTTCCGCCGTGTCCTCAGCCGCCACCCCCGTGCCAAGTCCCATTACCCGACCGGCATATCACATGTGCAGGGCGCAACGGTGTCACGCTGTGCTGCACCTGGTATGCCTTGGCGAACGTAGTCACACAGGGGAGGAACTGCTGAGTGTAATGAACAGAGAAATCGACAGATGGCTGTCTCCGCGCAAACTAAAAATCGGAACCATGTTGACTGACAACGGAAAGAACATGGTGTCTGCTCTGCGTCAAGGAAGGTTGTGCCATGCGCCATGCATGGCTCACGTGTTCAATCTGGTTGTCAAGCGGTTCCTAAAATCCACCATCCCACTGCAAGACATCCTTAAAATGTCACGTAAACTGTGCATGCATTTCAGCCATTCCTACACCGCAAAGAACACCCTCATTGAGCTGCAGCGGCAGAACGGAATTCCACAGCATCGCCTGATCTGCGACGTTGCAACAAGGTGGAATTCAACCCTACACATGTTAGACCGCCTTTACGAGCAGCGAAAGGCCATCACCGATTTCCTGATGTTACAAGCGGATAAAGGTACTCCCCTGTGTAACTTAGATGTCAGCCATTGGCAGCTCATGCGTGACACCTGCCGCTTGCTCAGGCCCTTTGAGGAGGCCACGCTATTCGTGAGTCGGCAGGACTATGGGATGAACGACGTCATTCCTCTGTTGCACGTCCTGGAACAAATGCTGTTAACAATGGCTGGTCAGGGTGCGGTAGATGTGGCGCACAGATCTCAATGCCACATGACCCCTGTGGGGGCAGGACAGGAAGAAGAGGAGGAGGTAGAGGAGGACATTTGTGCTCAGGAATTATTGAGTGAAATGGGTGGTTTTTCCACTCAGCGGACAGGAGTGGAGGAGCAGGAGCATCTGGTAGAGGAGGAGGAGGAGGAGACAGAGGACCCAGACGCACCGTGGCAGTATGCTGTGGAGATGGAGGCAGGGAGTCCCTCGCAGTCCTTGGCACAAATGGCCCATAGCATGCTCGGTTGCTTGCGTAGCGACAGCCGAATAATAACCATCAGACAGAGGGATGACTTTTGGCTGTCCACCTTGTTGGACCCTCGCTACCGGTCCAAAATGGTGGCCTTTTTCACACCTGCTGAGAGGGAGGCCAAAATTACGTACTATAAAAACCACCTATGTAGTCAGTTGGTCTCTGCCTTTGTGCGCCAACGTCCATCCTCAGACACTGTGGGCCCTGTGCGCTCACGTTCCGCTGGCATGGCAGCAGGGGAGGGGTGGGGTGGTAGGAGCAGTGGCAGCTCCACCAGCAGTGGCTGCCTCAGTCTGCAGTCGATGATGAGTAGCTTTCTTCACCAGCGCAGTGAGGAAACTACTAACCAGCCGCAGCAGCAGCAGCAGCATCAGGTGGACCTGGAGCAGGAGCTCAAACAACAGGCTTGGGCCTACTTGGACAGCACCCTGCCAACCGAGGTAGACAATCCCCTTGACTACTGGGCAACGAAACTTGACCTTTGGCCCCAACTAGCTGAATTTGCCCTTGAAAGGCTGTCATGCCCGGCCAGTAGCGTGGCATCGGAGCGCGTGTTTAGTGCGGCAGGAGGTATTGTAACTCCGCGGAGGACACGACTGTCCACCCAAAGTGTGGAGAGACTCACGTTTGTGAAAATGAATCAGGCGTGGATTAGTCTGGATTTCAAACCACCAGTTCCTGACACAACTGACTAAATCCGCCATGAATCATGCCTCAAACATGTGCCACTTTCAGGTCTCCTCACACTGCTGGTGTGTTTAATTTTTTGACATAGGGTGCTGGCAGATTACGGGCCTCCTATAGCTGCTGCCAGGCCCCTAATCTGCCATAGGCCCCTATATACCGCCTCCTCATGCTGCTGCTAGGTCCAGAGTCTCTCATGGGTCCCTGTACGGCCTCCCATTGCTGCTGTCTCCATCGCCACACTCTGCTGCCATGTGCCACTTTTAGGTCTCTTCACACTGCTGGTGTGTTTAATTTTTTGACATAGGGTGCAGGCAGATTACGGGCCTCACATAGCTGCTGCCAGGCCCCTAATCTGCCATGGGCCCCTATATACCGCCTCCTCATGCTGCTGCCAAGTCCAGAGTCTCTCATGGGTCCCTGTACGGCCTCCCATTGCTGCTGTCTCCATCGCCACACTCTGCTGCCATGTGCCACTTTCAGGTCTCTTCACACTGCTGGTGTGTTAAATTTTTTGACATAGGGTGCAGGCAGATTACGGGCCTCACATAGCTGCTGCCAGGCCCCTAATCTGCCATGGGCCCCTATATACCGCCTCCTCATGCTGCTGCCAAGTCTAGAGTCTGTCATGGGTCCCTGTACGGCCTCCCATTGCTGCTGTCTCCATCGCCACACTCTGCCATGTGCCACTTTCAGGTCTCTTCACACTGCTGGTGTGTTAAATTTTTTGACATAGGGTGCAGGCAGATTACGGGCCTCACATAGCTGCTGCCAGGCCCCTAATCTGCCATGGGCCCCTATATACCGCCTCCTCATGCTGCTGCCAAGTCCAGAGTCTCTCATGGGTCCCTGTACGGCCTCCCATTGCTGCTGTCTCCATCGCCACACTCTGCTGCCATGTGCCACTTTCAGGTCTCTTCACACTGCTGGTGTGTTAAATTTTTTGACATAGGGTGCAGGCAGATTACGGGCCTCACATAGCTGCTGCCAGGCCCCTAATCTGCCATGGGCCCCTATATACCGCCTCCTCATGCTGCTGCCAAGTCTAGAGTCTGTCATGGGTCCCTGTACGGCCTCCCATTGCTGCTGTCTCCATCGCCACACTCTGCCATGTGCCACTTTCAGGTCTCTTCACACTGCTGGTGTGTTTAATTTTTTGACATAGGGTGCAGGCAGATTACGGGCCTCACATAGCTGCTGCCAGGCCCCTAATCTGCCATGGGCCCCTATATACCGCCTCCTCATGCTGCTGCCAAGTCTAGAGTCTGTCATGGGTCCCTGTACGGCCTCCCATTGCTGCTGTCTCCATCGCCACACTCTGCCATGTGCCACTTTCAGGTCTCTTCACACTGCTGGTGTGTTTAATTTTTTGACATAGGGTGCAGGCAGATTACGGGCCTCACATAGCTGCTGCCAGGCCCCTAATCTGCCATGGGCCCCTATATACCGCCTCCTCATGCTGCTGCCAAGTCCAGAGTCTCTCATGGGTCCCTGTACGGCCTCCCATTGCTGCTGTCTCCATCGCCACACTCTGCTGCCATGTGCCACTTTCAGGTCTCTTCACACTGCTGGTGTGTTAAATTTTTTGACATAGGGTGCAGGCAGATTACGGGCCTCACATAGCTGCTGCCAGGCCCCTAATCTGCCATGGGCCCCTATATACCGCCTCCTCATGCTGCTGCCAAGTCCAGAGTCTCTCATGGGTCCCTGTACGGCCTCCCATTGCTGCTGTCTCCATCGCCACACTCTGCTGCCATGTGCCACTTTCAGGTCTCTTCACACTGCTGGTGTGTTAAATTTTTTGACATAGGGTGCAGGCAGATTACGGGCCTCACATAGCTGCTGCCAGGCCCCTAATCTGCCATGGGCCCCTATATACCGCCTCCTCATGCTGCTGCCAAGTCTAGAGTCTGTCATGGGTCCCTGTACGGCCTCCCATTGCTGCTGTCTCCATCGCCACACTCTGCCATGTGCCACTTTCAGGTCTCTTCACACTGCTGGTGTGTTTAATTTTTTGACATAGGGTGCAGGCAGATTACGGGCCTCACATAGCTGCTGCCAGGCCCCTAATCTGCCATGGGCCCCTATATACCGCCTCCTCATGCTGCTGCCAAGTCTAGAGTCTGTCATGGGTCCCTGTACGGCCTCCCATTGCTGCTGTCTCCATCGCCACACTCTGCCATGTGCCACTTTCAGGTCTCTTCACACTGCTGGTGTGTTTAATTTTTTGACATAGGGTGCAGGCAGATTACGGGCCTCACATAGCTGCTGCCAGGCCCCTAATCTGCCATGGGCCCCTATATACCGCCTCCTCATGCTGCTGCCAAGTCCAGAGTCTCTCATGGGTCCCTGTACAGCCTCCCATTGCTGCTGTCTCCATCGCCACACTCTGCTGCCATGTGCCACTTTCAGGTCTCTTCACACTGCTGGTGTGTTAAATTTTTTGACATAGGGTGCAGGCAGATTACGGGCCTCACATAGCTGCTGCCAGGCCCCTAATCTGCCATGGGCCCCTATATACCGCCTCCTCATGCTGCTGCCAAGTCCAGAGTCTCTCATGGGTCCCTGTACGGCCTCCCATTGCTGCTGTCTCCATCGCCACACTCTGCTGCCATGTGCCACTTTCAGGTCTCTTCACACTGCTGGTGTGTTAAATTTTTTGACATAGGGTGCAGGCAGATTACGGGCCTCACATAGCTGCTGCCAGGCCCCTAATCTGCCATGGGCCCCTATATACCGCCTCCTCATGCTGCTGCCAAGTCTAGAGTCTGTCATGGGTCCCTGTACGGCCTCCCATTGCTGCTGTCTCCATCGCCACACTCTGCCATGTGCCACTTTCAGGTCTCTTCACACTGCTGGTGTGTTTAATTTTTTGACATAGGGTGCAGGCAGATTACGGGCCTCACATAGCTGCTGCCAGGCCCCTAATCTGCCATGGGCCCCTATATACCGCCTCCTCATGCTGCTGCCAAGTCTAGAGTCTGTCATGGGTCCCTGTACGGCCTCCCATTGCTGCTGTCTCCATCGCCACACTCTGCCATGTGCCACTTTCAGGTCTCTTCATACTGCTGGTGTGTTTAATTTTTTGACATAGGGTGCAGGCAGATTACGGGCCTCACATAGCTGCTGCCAGGCCCCTAATCTGCCATGGGCCCCTATATACCGCCTCCTCATGCTGCTGCCAAGTCCAGAGTCTCTCATGGGTCCCTGTACGGCCTCCCATTGCTGCTGTCTCCATCGCCACACTCTGCTGCCATGTGCCACTTTCAGGTCTCTTCACACTGCTGGTGTGTTAAATTTTTTGACATAGGGTGCAGGCAGATTACGGGCCTCACATAGCTGCTGCCAGGCCCCTAATCTGCCATGGGCCCCTATATACCGCCTCCTCATGCTGCTGCCAAGTCTAGAGTCTGTCATGGGTCCCTGTACGGCCTCCCATTGCTGCTGTCTCCATCGCCACACTCTGCCATGTGCCACTTTCAGGTCTCTTCACACTGCTGGTGTGTTTAATTTTTTGACATAGGGTGCAGGCAGATTACGGGCCTCACATAGCTGCTGCCAGGCCCCTAATCTGCCATGGGCCCCTATATACCGCCTCCTCATGCTGCTGCCAAGTCTAGAGTCTGTCATGGGTCCCTGTACGGCCTCCCATTGCTGCTGTCTCCATCGCCACACTCTGCCATGTGCCACTTTCAGGTCTCTTCACACTGCTGGTGTGTTTAATTTTTTGACATAGGGTGCAGGCAGATTACGGGCCTCACATAGCTGCTGCCAGGCCCCTAATCTGCCATGGGCCCCTATATACCGCCTCCTCATGCTGCTGCCAAGTCCAGAGTCTCTCATGGGTCCCTGTACGGCCTCCCATTGCTGCTGTCTCCATCGCCACACTCTGCTGCCATGTGCCACTTTCAGGTCTCTTCACACTGCTGGTGTGTTAAATTTTTTGACATAGGGTGCAGGCAGATTACGGGCCTCACATAGCTGCTGCCAGGCCCCTAATCTGCCATGGGCCCCTATATACCGCCTCCTCATGCTGCTGCCAAGTCTAGAGTCTGTCATGGGTCCCTGTACGGCCTCCCATTGCTGCTGTCTCCATCGCCACACTCTGCCATGTGCCACTTTCAGGTCTCTTCACACTGCTGGTGTGTTTAATTTTTTGACATAGGGTGCAGGCAGATTACGGGCCTCACATAGCTGCTGCCAGGCCCCTAATCTGCCATGGGCCCCTATATACCGCCTCCTCATGCTGCTGCCAAGTCTAGAGTCTGTCATGGGTCCCTGTACGGCCTCCCATTGCTGCTGTCTCCATCGCCACACTCTGCCATGTGCCACTTTCAGGTCTCTTCATACTGCTGGTGTGTTTAATTTTTTGACATAGGGTGCAGGCAGATTACGGGCCTCACATAGCTGCTGCCAGGCCCCTAATCTGCCATGGGCCCCTATATACCGCCTCCTCATGCTGCTGCCAAGTCCAGAGTCTCTCATGGGTCCCTGTACGGCCTCCCATTGCTGCTGTCTCCATCGCCACACTCTGCTGCCATGTGCCACTTTCAGGTCTCTTCACACTGCTGGTGTGTTAAATTTTTTGACATAGGGTGCAGGCAGATTACGGGCCTCACATAGCTGCTGCCAGGCCCCTAATCTGCCATGGGCCCCTATATACCGCCTCCTCATGCTGCTGCCAAGTCCAGAGTCTCTCATGGGTCCCTGTACGGCCTCCCATTGCTGCTGTCTCCATCGCCACACTCTGCTGCCATGTGCCACTTTCAGGTCTCTTCACACTGCTGGTGTGTTAAATTTTTTGACATAGGGTGCAGGCAGATTACGGGCCTCACATAGCTGCTGCCAGGCCCCTAATCTGCCATGGGCCCCTATATACCGCCTCCTCATGCTGCTGCCAAGTCCAGAGTCTCTCATGGGTCCCTGTACGGCCTCCCATTGCTGCTGTCTCCATCGCCACACTCTGCTGCCATGTGCCACTTTCAGGTCTCTTCACACTGCTGGTGTGTTAAATTTTTTGACATAGGGTGCAGGCAGATTACGGGCCTCACATAGCTGCTGCCAGGCCCCTAATCTGCCATGGGCCCCTATATACCGCCTCCTCATGCTGCTGCCAAGTCTAGAGTCTCTCATGGGTCCCTGTACGGCCTCCCATTGCTGCTGTCTCCATCGCCACACTCTGCCATGTGCCACTTTCAGGTCTCTTCACACTGCTGGTGTGTTTAATTTTTTGACATAGGGTGCAGGCAGATTACGGGCCTCACATAGCTGCTGCCAGGCCCCTAATCTGCCATGGGCCCCTATATACCGCCTCCTCATGCTGCTGCCAAGTCCAGAGTCTCTCATGGGTCCCTGTACGGCCTCCCATTGCTGCTGTCTCCATCGCCACACTCTGCTGCCATGTGCCACTTTCAGGTCTCTTCACACTGCTGGTGTGTTAAATTTTTTGACATAGGGTGCTGGCAGATTACGGGCCTCCCATTGCTGCTGCCAGACATGTAATCTGCCATGGGCCCCCGTACCGACTCCTCATGCTGTGACGTTGCAACAAGGTGTAATTCAACCCTACATATGTTAGACCGCCTTTACGAACAGCTAAAGGCCATCACAGATTTCCTGATGTTAAAAGCGGATAAAGGTACTCCCTGTGTAACTTAGATGTCAGCCATTGTCAGCTCATGTGTGACACCTGCGCTTGCTCAGGCCCTTTGAGGAGGCCACGCTATTCGTGAGTCGGCAGGACTATGGGATGAATGAGGTCAAATCGGCCATGGGCCCCCGTACCGCCTGTTCACGCTGATGCTGGTCCCACAGTGTGACCTGGGTCCCTGTACGGCCTCCCATTGCTTCCACTCTGCCATGTGCCACTTTGAAATCTCCTCACACTCCTGCGGTTGTCCATTTTGTCATAGGTTGCTGGCAGATTACAGGCCTTCCATTGGTGCCACCAAGCCCCATATCGGCCATGGGCCCCCGTACCGCCTGGTCACGCTGCTGCTGGGCCCACAGTGTGACCTGGGTCCCTGTACCGCCTCCCATTGCTCCCACTCTGCCATGTGCCACTTTCAGGTCTCCTCACGCTCCTGCTGGTTTCCATTTTGTCATAGGTTGCTGTATGGCCTCCCATTGCTGCTGCCTCCACCGCCACACTGTGGCTCCAAACACTGGTTTTGGCCCCGTGACTGGCCAAAGGAGTGAAGTGTGCAGTGATTCTAAGATCGACGGCACTCATCTGCATGTCATACTGACAGACAGTATTATTTCTCTTCCCCAGCAGACTCCAAGGGCATTTAAATTAAAGGTACAGTGTTCTGCACTAATATTAAGTCTCTCTGAAGCCTAGAAACACCCTTTTTTAAGTTAAATTCACAGCGAATTTATTCGACTCGAATCGAATATTGTCCACGAATTCGCCGAATCAGTCGAATCGAATTTTTCATTTCTTCGCTCATCTCTAGTATAAGCATATCAGTGCCCATCAGTGCTGCCTATCCGTGCCACCTCATCAGTGCCCATCAGTGCTGCCTATCCGTGCCAGCTCATCAGTGCTGCCTATCAGTGCAGCCTCATCAACGCACATCAGTGAAGGAGAAAAATCACCCGTTTATTTCTATTATAAAATGTTGCAATGAAAAACTTTTTTTTTATTTTTTGCAATTTTTCTGTTTATAGTGCAAAAATTAAAACCCCCAGTGGAGATTAAATACCACCAAAAGAAAGCTCTATGTGTGTGAAAAGAATGATAAAAATTTCATAAGGTACAGTGTTGCATGACCGCACAATTGTCTTTTAAAGTGTGACAGCACTGAAAGCTGAAAATTGGCCTGAACACAAAGGGGGTAAAAGTGCCCGATAGGCAAGTGGTTAAACTGGTGATAACATAATAAATTAACCAAAAAAAAAAATATAAGAAGACCTGCCAGCACTCTTCTTTATTGCGAACGCTGTCTATTAAATTATATTTTATGTAATAATAAACCAATAAATCCTATCTTAAATCCTAAAACAATAAACACAAATCCAAAGCAGCTGTGTAAATGATCTGAAAGACGACAATTATAATAATTACAAAGTAATTACAGCACTAAAATATAAAAACGTAATAGAATCAATACATAATTAGTTCTCACAAGAAAAAAAAAAAATTAGCATTTTACAAACAGTGTATAGCCAGCAAAAGTGACAAACTCTAATTTAAAAAAAGAAAAAAGATATGCAAACATAATTACCGAGTGGCGGACCACCCACTGTGTGTGTGTGTATATATATATATATATATATATATAGTAAAGCCCTGAGGAAACTGTTGGCGCTATATAAATCCTGTATAATAATAATAATTATATATATATACATACACACACATACACTGCCCCATCTGTGCTGTCATTCTCTACAGCACAAGTCAGTCATAAGATCCTGGCCAGTAATTTATGGCTGGCACCTGCTGATCGGCTTAGCAAATCAAAGCACAGAGCCCTATGTTTGCTAACAACACAGGATCTGTACAGAGAGCACAGATGTGTCTGTTTCTTTCTCCCTGTATATCTTTTTTCTTTTTTAAGTGGGAGAACTTGCATAATTGGTGGCTGACTAAATACTTTTTTGCCCCACTGTATGTAAAAAAAAAAAAAAAACTAAAAATGTGAAAAAACATTTTGAAAAATTATAATTTTTGGTTATAAACTAATGTGTTATTTTTTTTTTTACTAAAAAGATAACTGAATAAATGTTGGCCAAGATTTATGAAGAAAGATTATTTATTTGCAAAATTTTATAAGAAAAAAAACTTTTTTTCAAAATTTGTGGACTTTCATTTATATAGCAAAAAAAATAAAACTCCCAGTGGTGAATAAATACCACCAAAATAAAGTTTTATCTGTCTCAAAAAAATGCTAAAGAATTCATATGGGTACAGTGTAGCATGACCGCACAATTGTCATTCAAAGTGTGATAGCACTGAAAGCTGAAAATTGGCCTGGATAGGAAGGGGGTGAAAGTGTCCGGACTGGAAGTGGTTAAGAAAAAAATCCCTTCTATTGTTTTCAGCCTCCTCCAGATCTTCAGATTCCTGACTTCCTGCTGGAGGTTGGCTAGTTTATTCTTCATGGTCCCACTGTATATGGAATGTAGCCACCCCACTCTAAGGCTACGTTCACACTAGCGTTGTGTGCAGGTGGCAGAAAGGCGTTTGGGAAGAGTTTTTACCGCTTCCCAAACGCCTTGGACAATTCTGCACATTGCAGCACATGGTGCTGTTCTAACGAAAGCATTAGCGGCAAAACGGACGCCTCTGGTCAAGTCAGGAGGCGTTGAAGCCTCCTATTCTATTGTGCCGCTCTGCAAACGCCCGGCCGGCGTTTGCGGCGCAGTTCCGGGGCGTTTGCAGAGCGGTAACACCATCCAAACTTCATTATAGGCGTTTGTGGGGCATTTTTAACGCTCGGCAAACGCCTAGCAACCGCTGCTGAACTGCGCATGCGGCGTTTGCGGAGCTATTCGCCAGACCAACGCTTGCCAAACGCAATAGGGGCATTTGGCAAGAGTTGGTAAAACAGTCAAGTGTGAATGAGCCCTTACTGACTTCCAAGATGGATTTTGGACTATGGGATTTGTAGTGTCATAGGGCAGTGCACATGACCACAATTATTGTTCACTGATCCATCCAAGCAATAGAAGTGAGGGGGAACAGATGTGTGATACAAGACAAATAAAAATACAAAAGACATCTTGCCTACCGTCCCCATTTCCATTGCCAGAACTGTTATTCAGGATGTGATCGTAGTAGAATCCATTGTAGAAAGGAAGACAGTGACAGGTGGCCAAGAGGAAGAGCAATACATTGATTGCTGTCTGCATTGTATTCCCGTGGAGTCGCACTGCAATTCAGCTGGATCTGAAAAACAAAAAAAAACAGTGAGGGTTTCATTTCATTCCCAAGGTCCACCCCGGATTATTGCAATCATTCTTTGGCTGTTTTTATCCTAAACTTCCCTTTCCCACATTTTTCCCCGACTGTGAATCATGTTTTACACCATTATAGCAAGATGTCATCAGATTCTTTATAGTTAAGTGATTTTTCAAAAAATTGTTTGAATCCCATTAAAGTGACACTAAACTCACAGATTTTATTAAATAAAGTAAATATGTTTAAATATCAGTAGAATGTACCTTCTATCTCTCTGTTTGTTTGTTTTATCTCTCAAATACAAACTTTTCTGCTCTTCTCAGACTTCCTGTTCTAGTGTGGCTACAGTCAGTCATTCTCCTTGCCCCCCCCCCCCCCCATCTATGTGAATTTAGCCATCCTCCGAAATAGACTACACATTTATGTAAAGACACATTCAGCTCTATGGGAATTGTAATACGCATAGGCCAGAGCCTCTCACCAGATAGAACAGCACTGCTCGCTCTACACTGGTAGTGGTGATGTGTATCAATGGAGGACAGGGATTGTGCACGGGAGAAAAAAAGAAGCCTGAAAACAACAGGAATCATATACACTTGCTTCGGCTTTAACACACATAAAATTGCCTACAGCTTCAACATGTTTTTTTATTGTGTTTTTGATTCTTCTGTAGATGCGTTGTTTTGTTGATGCTTTTTTGAAGAGTTAATGAAGCTTGGCAAAAGCCCCGTTTTGATCTCTGCTGATCCCCCGCTCAGTAGTAACCCCCAGCTCTGCTGATCCCCATTCAGTAATATCCCCCACCTCTGCTGATCCCCCGCTCAGTAGTAACCCCCAGCTCTGCTGATCCCCCGCTCAGTAGTAACCCCCAGCTCTGCTGATCCCCCGCTCAGTAGTAACCGCCAGCTCTGCTGATCCCCCGCTCAGTAGTAACCGCCAGCTCTGCTGGTCCCCCGCTCAGTAGTAACCGCCAGCTCTGCTGGTCCCCCGCTCAGTAGTAACCCAAGTTCTGCTGATCCCCCACTCAGTAGTATCCCCCACCTCTGCTGATCCCCCATTCAGTAGTATCCCCCACCTCTGCTGATCTCCCACTCAGTAGTAACCCCCAGCTCTGTTGATCCCCTACTCAGTAGTAACCCCCAGCTCTGCTGATTCCCCACTCAGAAGTAACCCCCATCTCTGCTGATCCCCCACTCAGTAGTAACCCCCAGCTCTGCTGATCCCCTGCTCAGTTGTAACCCCCAGCTCTGCTGACCCCTGCTCAGTTGTAACCCCCCAGCTCTGCTGATCCCCCATTCAGCTCTGCTGATCCCCCGCTCAGTTGTAACCCCCAGCTCTGTTGATCCCCCACTCGGTATTATTATTATTATACAGGATTTATATAGCGCCAACAGTTTGCTCAGCGCTTTACAATATAACGGGAAACATTACAGCAACAATACAGTTCAATACAAGAGGGATAGGAGGACCCTGCTCCTTTTAGCTTACAATCTAGGAAAAGTAACCCCCAGCTCTGCTGACAATCTGGTTTGTTGATACACCTCTCTCTCTGGTCCCCACTCACCTCCCACTGTATTGCTCCAACACGTGTGACAATGCTAGTTTTTCTTGCTCCAGTCCCCCATCTCTGCTGGTCAGTGCTCTCTCCGATCCCTGCTCACCTTCTGATATAGTGTGCCTATGTTACACACTACATGTGCCGTCTGCTAGTTGCTCAGCTCTGGAACCCGCTCACCTTGCTACTGCTCCTCACTGCACACCAGATGTGATATTTGCATCAGACACTCCCACTTCCAGAACCGGAAGTGACTGCTGATGACATCTTATTCACTTGTTGGCTGAGATATCCCAGTGCATCCTGGGATATCTCATAGATGCAATAACTCCCAAACAAAGCAAAGCTAAAGTTGAAAAAAAAAACACTCAAAAAGCTGCAGGTGCTGTTAGCAAGCTTTGTCATAGTGTTCTATGGAGGCTTTGGAGATGCTTTGAAGCACCAAGAAAGTGACATGGGGTATAATCTTCGAAGTAAAGCAAACACAACATATTAACAGGACTGTTAGCTTACCATTTTATTTAGTGACGGGGGCTTTGATTGGCATTCAGACTGCTTTAAAAAAGTGTGTCCAATGCCACATTTTGAAGCAAGTGTAAACAAGCCCAAAGACTTTAAAAAAAGCAGACGATATACTTGATATTCTAGAACAACTGACGTAAAATAAATGAGTTTCGTATCGCTTTAGGTCAGGGTGCAACTTCACAAAAACACACACAACGTTGTTAATGTATCCTACACAACATTTCCAGCTCATATCCAATTAATTACTTGGTGGTGATGTTTGATCATCAGTGCTGGACAGATGTTCATCTTATCATATCATTTAATTGGAAGAAGAGATTTTGTTTGGTAGATCTTCGAATTCTTGATGCTTACAACATAAACACAAGTTGGATTTTAGCTCTACAAGCTCAAATTATCCATTGAAATAATGAGTATTTGAACTGATGTGTTATGCCATCATGCTTATCCTATCTGTCATGTTTCACATGACTGTCATATGCCTTTAAGTGTTTCTATATTTTGTTTCTGCTCCTCCCTTTCCTTTGGTTTAGTTAATGCTGTATAGATAGCACTCCCCCTTTCCCAGAAATGCATTGCAGCTCTAGCCTCATGTCATGGAGTAGGAAACATTATGATCTTTTGACCTATTTAATGTTCATTGTTGTAAGATTCTCTCAGTTTATGGAATAAACTTCACAAGATCTACACGAGGTCTTATCGATTGAGTCACTGAATGTGGTATCCAACTGAGGTTGAAGTTATCGCTATCTCATCACAACTGTAAGTTACAGAGATCACAATATCTATGCTTAGATTGGAGAGACAGAACAGTCAAAAGATCACTGGAATGCTTCATAGGATCCTGGCCAGTCAAAAGATCTATGGAATGCTTCATATGATCCTGGCTAGTCAAAAGATCAGTGACATGCTTCATAGGATCCTTGAAAGTCAAATGATCAGTGAAATGTCTTCATAAAAATCCTTGCTAGCTAGAATACACAGTGAGATGTTACATGGATACTGGATATAACAGCTATAGAGAGTGCAGCCACCTCTACACAGGTCTGTGCATGCATCCAAGTATATCCCAGCATAACACTCATCAGTGTGAGGACAAATTATTGATGTGAATGTTTTATAACTGCAAGTTTATTCACTGCATCTGTATGCATTACCACATGGCTTGCCTGTGAACTTATAAGAAAGAAAAACGTCCTGCAATCATTGCTTAGGAAACCTGAACTCACCCACAGAAAAAGTGATACATTTCACTGTAAACTTTCTATCAACCCCTCTCCTTGCTAACATGATGTTTCAGGAAAGAAATATACAGTCTGGGGAAACTAATACACAACCACAATCAGAGTTTCATCCAGACAAGGACTTAGATAAAAAAGAAAACCGCTTCAGAAATCCAACCTGGAAAGTGCAAGAGAATTTTAATACTGACAAAGTAGAATTGCTGTCTAATATTAATGACTTATGGTCTAATAATGTTAAATGCATGTCTGCTCTCTCTCAACAATCTCATGAGCCAATACAAGAGGGCGCTATCCAGCAATTGAATGTTGCTTATGAGAAATATCAAAGACTGTGTGTTAAATATATTGCTCTGTTAAAGCGGTACAACACTCAAAAGGTCATTGGAAAAATTAATGAGTTTTGAGGAGCTCAATCTTGAAAGAGACAATTTAGTGGTGCGAACAAAGACAAAGGCAGAAGTGAGAATAACACAGCTCCATGAATCCAGATCTTATCGCTCTGCATCTACTAGATGCTCCTCAAGATCTTCCAAATCCATACAATCAAGGTCTTCTACACTCAGTCAACAACTGATAAAAGCCCGTGCTGATGCTGAAGCTTAAAAAATTCAGGCAGCTTTTGCCCAAAATACAGCAGAAATGGAGGCTCAGGCCGCAGAAATAGAGGCTCAGGCTGCATATAAGAAAGCAGAAATGGAGGCTCAGGCCACATATCAGAGAGCAGAAAGAGGCTCAGGCTGCAGAAATAGAGTGTCAGGGCTCCCGGGTGTGACCAGAGGTGTGTGACTGACGCAGGGAAACGCAGACTTCAGATATGTTATAAACAATGTAATTTATTAACACTAACAATACAAACATAAACGCAGTGCAATACTAAAACATAACACAGTGCAAACAAACCAAACCAAACCAAACCACCCACAGATAACAGTACATACAGTGCAAGCGTCGTCAGGCAGGCCGGGTCAATATCAATCGGGCAGGTAGGTACAGGGGGAGCAAGCGGAGAATGGTCGGGGTCACAAGCCAGGTTCAGCAGGTAGCGGGCAGCGTGGTACAGAGGGTCAGGGAGAGGAGAATGGTCAGACAAGCCAGGGATCAGAGCAGGGTCAGCAGAGAATCAGACAGGAACAGGAACAGGAAACAGGGCCCAGGAGAAACACAACACCAAGGCAGAGTCTGCAGGTCTGAATGTCCCTTAAATACACCAGTATAATTAGTTCCAGGTGTTTGACTGGCTGCAAGGTTGAGTCTCTGATTGCTGGGAGCACCCGCTGGCCAGCCCTGGTACTGCAGTTCATAAGGCAGGCGAGTCCCAATATTGCTGGCCAGTCCATTCCTGACAGTACCCCCCCCTCAAGGAGCGGCCTCAGGATGCTCCAAACAGTCCTAGCTGGGCAAGATGTTCCACCGCCCGGGTCTGGTAACTGGCGGGATATCAAAGACTGGCACACCGGGCAGGACACCGGGCAGCGGCACACCGAGCAGAGGCACACCGGGCTGGACTCCGGGCAGAGGCACACCGGGCTGGACTCCGGGCAGCGGCACACCGGGCAGAGGCACACCGGGCAGAGGCACATCGGGCTGGACTCCGGGCAGAGGCACATCGGGCTGGACTCCGGGCAGAGGCACATCGGGCTGGACTCCGGGCAGAGGCACATCGGGCTGGACTCCGGGCAGAGGCACATCGGGCTGGACTCCGGGCAGAGGCACATCGGGCTGGACTCCGGGCAGAGGCACATCGGGCTGGACTCCGGGCAGAGGCACATCGGGCTGGACTCCGGGCAGAGGCACATCGGGCTGGACTCCGGGCAGAGGCACATCGGGCTGGACTCCGGGCAGAGGCACATCGGGCTGGACTCCGGGCAGAGGCACATCGGGCTGGACTCCGGGCAGAGGCACATCGGGCTGGACTCCGGGCAGAGGCACATCGGGCTGGACTCCGGGCAGAGGCACATCGGGCTGGACTCCGGGCAGAGGCACATCGGGAGATTACCAGGTGAAGCAGCAGGCACCGGGCCCCCAGGCGGGGCGACAGGCATCGGGCCCCCAGGTGGGGCGACAGGCATCGGGCCCCCAAGCGGAGCGGCAGGCATCGGGCCCCCCAGGCGGAGCGGCGGGCACCGAGTCACCAGGCACGACAGTGGGCACCGAGTCACCAGGCAACACTGCGGGCACCGAGTCGTCTGGCAACACTGCGGGCACCGAGTCGTCTGGCAACACTGCGGGCACCGAGTCGTCTGGCAACACTGCGGGCACCGAGTCGTCTGGCAACACTGCGGGCACCGAGTCGTCTGGCAACACTGCGGGCACCGAGTCGTCTGGCAACACTGAGGGCACCGAGTCGTCTGGCAACACTGCGGGCACCGAGTCGTCTGGCAACACTGCGGGCACCGAGTCGTCTGGCAACACTGCGGGCACCGAGTCGTCTGGCAACACTGCGGGCACCGAGTCGTCTGGCAACACTGAGGGCACCGAGTCGTCTGGCAACACTGAGGGCACCGAGTCGTCTGGCAACACTGAGGGCACCGAGTCGTCTGGCAACACTGAGGGCACCGAGTCGTCTGGCAAGACTGAGGCACCGAATCACCAGGCACGACAGTGGGCTCTGACTCAATTGGCACGACAGCGGGCACCGGGTCATCAGGTACCGTATTGTCTGGCTCGACAGCGGGCATCGGGTCACCAGGTATGACAGCGGGCACTGGGTCACCAGGCATCAGGTCATTTGGCTCGCCAGCGGGCACCGAGTCATCTGGCAAGGCAGTGGGCACCGAGTCACCAGGTACGACAGCGGGCTCTGAGTCAATTGGCACGACAGCGGGCACCGGATCAGGTACCGGATCATCTGGATCAACAGCGGGCATCGAGTCAACTGGCCTAATAGGATCGTCAGGCTGGATCAGTTCATCATGCTGGATAGAGGCATCAGGCTGAATGCAGGCGTCCGGCCGAGTAGAGGCTTCAGGCCGAGTAGAGGCTTCAGGCCGAGTAGAGGCTTCAGGCCGAGTAGAGGCATCAGGCTGCGTACAGGCATCAGGCTGAGTAGAGGATTCAGGCTGAGTAGAGGATTCAGGCTGAACCACGGAAGGCAGGTTCACCGGTTTGGATACTGGCAGGATGGTATTGGTTGGAAAGAATTTTCGCTTTTTTCTGGTTTTAACTACTGGAGCACTGCAAGTAAACGCAGGTCTGCAAACGAATGGAGCAGCTGGAGACAGAGAAGAACTGGAGGATGGAACAGGAGAGGGAGCAGTTGCTACAGAGGGCTTTTTTACAGGGTTAAAGGCAGGATAGGTGCAGCGAGTGGGAACAGGGTACTGACATGCGGTAGATAGCAGGGCAGGAGGAGCTGTTGGGAATGCAGGAATAGAGTTTTGAGGAAATAGATTAGAAGCAGGACTGGGTTTTTGTAAGCTGACTGAGGCTGGGTGCAACAAATCTGTCCATGTCTGCAGTATGGGTTGAACAAAGCTGAGCTTACACAAAGCCTGTCTGACCAAAGACTGCACTGCGTTTATACAATCTCTTAGTACCTGTGGTGAACATGTGGAATAACGCTCCAGAAAGTAACCCACATCATCCTCTAATAACCATACCAGGGACTCTACCTGGTCTGCATTAAATGGTGGCAAAAATTCATCCCTGCATTCGGAGGTACCAGATGAAACCAACTCAGCACAAACCTCAATCAATGGCTGCACCTCAGAGAACTCTGTGCCCTGATCTACTAGAACATGAGCGAGCCGTATACATTCTAGCAGTTCATCCCGGGGATACTCCTTCAGAGTTTGATAAGCATACTCCCTGTCAAACACTAGCAGATATAAATACGCAACCTCATCCAGATCCATCCTTCCCATCAACAAACCAAGATGGCTTCCCTGTGCAGCCACTTCTGGTCAGGATTGACTGATGCAGGGAAACGCAGACTTCAGATATGTTATAAACAATGTAATTTATTAACACTAACAATACAAACATAAACGCAGTGCAATACTAAAACATAACACAGTGCAAACAAACCAAACCAAACCACCCACAGATAACAGTACATACAGTGCAAGCGTCGTCAGGCAGGCCGGGTCAATATCAATCGGGCAGGTAGGTACAGGGGGAGCAAGCGGAGAATGGTCGGGGTCACAAGCCAGGTTCAGCAGGTAGCGGGCAGCGTGGTACAGAGGGTCAGGCAGAGGAGAATGGTCAGACAAGCCAGGGATCAGAGCAGGGTCAGCAGAGAATCGAACAGGAACAGGAAACAGGGCCCAGGAGAAACACAACACCAAGGCAGAGTCTGCAGGTCTGAATGTCCCTTAAATACACCAGTATAATTAGTTCCAGGTGTTTGACTGGCTGCAAGGTTGAGTCTCTGATTGCTGGGAGCACCCGCTGGCCAGCCCTGGTACTGCAGTTCATAAGGCAGGTGAGTCCCAATATTGCTGGCCAGTCCATTCCTGACATAGAGGCTCAAGCTGCATATAAGAAAGCAGAAATGGAGGCTCAGGCCGCACATCAGAAAGCAGAGATACAGTAGAAGCTGAAGCCACACGTCAAAAGGCAGAAATTGAAATTTTTGAAAAACAATGTGAGCATGCCACAGCCATGGCAAGGTTAAGGGTCTTAGAACAAGCCACTAGTGAAAACGAAAGAGACAACAGTTCCAGACACTTAGTTGTATCTTATGTCTTAGATTCTTCACACACCTTTCCAGAACGTCAACTCCCTGTCACAACAGCCAAACTACTCCATCAAAGTCTCTTCTCTGCACATAATGTACCTCAAGACCATTTGCCCTTATATCCTCCAATACATCAGACTGCACCATCTCAGCTAGCCGCAGACACTGGTGTGTATTTAACAGACCGTCCATCATACTTTGGCACCAACAGAGTACCTCCTAGCAAACGCACTACTCTACAAACCAACATGCCAATGGACTCTAAGCCAGCTCCGGCATTGAATGCCTTAGCAACAACATATGTTCCCAAGTCACTCCAAGTAAGTCCACCAACCGTCACAGCCAACTCTGCTCCACCTGCAGTCATGCACCCAAAATATGAAAACACGGACATGTCACAGTTTGCTAAATACATGCAACACAGAGAGCTGGTTAAGACAGGCCTTACCAAGTTTGATGACAAGCCTGAAAATTACAGAGACTGGAAATCCACTTTTAAGGCTACAATGAGTGACCTAGACATCAATGTCACAGAGAAATTAGATCTACTCATCAGATGGCTAGGTCCCCAGTCTACTGAACGCATCAAGAGGCTCAAAGCAGTTCATATTGACAACCCTGCTGCAGGCCTTAATGCTGCTTGGGGCAGACTTAACCATACCTTTGGCAGCCCAGAGGACATTGAAGGTGCTTTATTCAAAAGGTTGCAAAGCTTCCCAAGGATTTCTGCTGGCGACAATCTAAAGTTTCAAGAACTCAGCGATGTTCTATTAGAGCTTCAACTTGCTAAGGCTGACATCAACTTACCTGGTCTCAGTTACCTTGACACCTCTCATGGCATCAAATCTATTGTTCTCAAGCTACCTTATGGAATTCAAGAAAGATGGGCAGCGCTTGGATCAAAGTATAAGGAAGAATATACAGTTGCCTTTCCTCCTTCTGTGAGTTCATCAAAAGAATTGCAGACACTAAGAATGACCCAAGTTTCTCATATGGGGACTGTAACCTTCTCAGTACACTCTTTCCAAGACCTATGAACACACGTATGTCACACAGAGACCATAGAGGTCCAGCGTTAGTGAAAAGGACTAATGTTCTACCTGCGCCTGCTACAATTCTTGAAAAGACTGATCAAAACAAGAGAACTGAGGACCCAAATCGCCGGTGTCCAATACATAACAAACCACATCCACTTAAGAAATGTATTGGCTTCAGAAAGAAAACCCTCCCAAGAACGTAAGGAACTTTTGAATAAATTTGCGGTTTGCTACAAATGTTGTGCCTCCACAGAACACTTTGCAAAGGACTGTAAAGTGATCATCAAATGTATAGAGTGTGACAGTGATGACCATGTGCAAGCTCTTCATCAATATTAGCACAACTCTACTACGCTCACAAACAATCTTCCTAAAGCAAAGCAAGGTGGGGAGCACCCAGATCAAGCAGCACCTACCACTTCAGTGTTCTTTACATGTACAGAGGTCTGTGGAGAAGGATTCTGCGCCAAATCTTGTGCAAAGATATGCTTGGTCCGTGTGTACCCCAAAGGTCAACCTGAAAAAGCCATAAGACTGTATACTATTCTGGATGATCAGAGTAACAGATCTCTTGAAAGAGCTCAGTTTTTTGAACTGTTGAACATAACTGGGGATGCTCTGCCTTATACTCTAAGCACTTGTTCCGGCACTACAGAAGTCTTAGGTAGGAGAGCCAGTGGTCTGGTAGTTGCTCCTCTGAATGACAATGTGGAAATATCTTTGCCCACTCTCACTGAGTGCAACCAGATTCCAAGCATCGAAGAGGAGATTTCTACTCCTGAAGCTGCTTTTCACCATTCTCACTTAAAGCACATAGCCAACCAAATGCCAGCCTTCAATGAAAGCGCCGATATCCTGCTGTTACTCGGTCAAGACATCCTAAGGGTGCACAAAGTTTGTCATCAAATCAACGGTCCACACAATGCAGCATATGCTCAGCGTCTGGATCTAGGATGGGTCATCATAGGCAATGTCTGCCTAGACAAGGACAGGAAGTCCTACTCAGTCTCTTCCTTTAAAACACATTTCCTGTCAAATGGACGAACAACTTGTTCTGCACAAAGACCACATATATATATTGTGAAAGAAAGACTGTTTGAAAAAGGTGCATAACAGCACATCATACAAGACAATAAGAAATCTCTTAATCTCTGGGATGACAACATCGGCAACACAGTGTTCGAGGTAACCACTAAAGACAATGAGTTGGCAACTACCATAGAAGACAAAGAATTCTTGAAAACCATGTGTAAAGAGTTCTACAAAGATGATTCCAACAGTTTAGTAGCACCTCTACCATTTCGTACCCCAAGAAAGAGACTACCAAACAACAGGGTACATGCAGAATCTCTCTTTCTTTAAACCAGTTTGAACCACAAGCCTGAGATGAAAAAGCAGTTTGTGGACTTTATGGACTCTTATGGAAGGAGAAGAATGTTGGTATCTACCATGCTTTGGTGTCTACCATCCTCGCAAGCGTGATCAGATTAGGGTGGTCTTTGACTCAAGTGCTTGTCATGAAGGTGTCTCCCTTAATGACCATCTTCTCACTGGACCTAATCTGAACAACAATCTCATAGGAGTTTTACTTCGCTTCAGACAAGAGCCAATTGCTGTTATGGCTGACATTCAGCAAATGTTCCACCGTTTCATCGTTCGTGAAGACTACAGAGACTTCCTCAGGTTCCGATGGTACTGCAATAATGATGTCAACGATGAAGTCATAGACTACCGAATGAAGGTACACATTTTCAGTAAGTATCCTGCAGTAGCAATTTATGGACTGAGGTAAACAGCTCAAGAGGGTGAGAAAGAATTTGGATATGATGCAAGACAGTTCGTCGAAAGGAATTTCTATGTAGACAAGGGACTCAAATTTCTGCCCAATGATGAAGAAGCTATTGACCTTCTTAACAGAACCCAGAACATGCTTGCCACTGTAAACCTCAGATTTCACAAAATCATCTCTAACAGCGACAAGGTCATGATAGCCTTTCCTTCTGATGACCATGCTGTCAGTGTGACGACATTCCAACTAGGATCGGACCTTTCTGTTACACAACGCAGTCTTGGATTGCTTTGGAATGTTAAACAAGACACATTCACATTTCAAGCATCAGCCTGTGAGAAGCCCTTCACAAAGCGAGGAGTATTGTCTACAGTAAACAGCATTTATGATCCGTTAGGTTTCATTACACCTCTCACCATTCAGGGTAAGATACTGCTGAGACAACTTACTTCTGAAAGCTCAGACTAGGATACCCCCTTACCCAAGGAGAAACAACAAAGGTGGGAATCCTGGAAACAGTCTCTAAAAGCATTAGAACAACTCCAGATACCACGCTCTTACACCCAACCATCCTCAAAGAATGCAACCAGAAGAGAGATTCATGTCTTCTCTATGCCTGAAAATGGCACTACGTTCCCACTAGTCTTAACCCTGCTGACCGCAGTAGTCGTGCAGTACCTACTACTGCATTTCGGGACACATCTTGGCTATATCCACCATGAAAGAAGGTTCTGCACACCTTTACTTCAGGCTTATAAAGGAACTAGTTCTTCTTTTGCCCAAAGAGGAAGACAAATTATCAACCTGATTTAAAAGGGAAGTAAGAAGGAATGTGCACGTTGTTGCCTTCCCCTCTGAATACAGATTTCCATGTCTCAGCCTGGACTTTCGAGACCAACATCTGCAAGTATTATGCTAAATGTTTGCATTGTTTTCCTTTGTTTTTCCCTTCCCTCTTGTTTTGCAGATGTTCCTGGAAAGAATCTTCATTATTTATATTGGACTTGAACTAAAGTTTAATATAATAGAAATCATAGATTTCGACGGAGAGTGTCATGTTTGACATGACTGTCATTTTGACTGTTATATGCCTTTAAGTGTTCTGTATATTCAAGTCTCTGCACCTCCCTTTCCTTTGGTTTAGTTCATGCTGTATAGATAGCCCTCCCCCTTTCCCAGAAATGCATTGCAGCTCTAGCCTCATGTCATGGAGCAGAAACATTATGATCTTTTGACCTATCGAATGTTCATTGTTGTAACATTCTCTCAGTTTATGGAATAAACTTCCCAAAATCTACAAGATGTCTTATCTATTGAGTCACTGACTGTGGTATCCAACTGAGGTTGAAGTTATCGCTATCTCATCACAACTGTAAGTTACAGAGATCACACTATCGATGCTTAGATTGGAGACACGGAACACCTGTCCTTTAAATTTTATTTATCCTTTAAATAAAAAAAAATTAATATATTGCAGCTTACCAATCATTAGATGTGGTTGTTGCATTAGTTTTCTTTTTTTAGTTTTTCCACTCAGTTTTTACCTAGTGATCTGGACAATAACACACCTCCTTTATTAGAGTGACCCCACTCTGGATAAAGGAGCACAGGGGGCACCTTTGGACAGCAGCATTGTCAGTCTAGCAGAGGGGAGTGTTGGATGGACGAGCAGATTTAGATGCATTAACAAACTGAAGCCAAGCTCCAGCTCACGCTGCAGTAACCAAGCATTTACAGCAACACTTTCTTTTCCTTTTGGGATAAAGGTTTGACATGAATAAATAGAAGATGATCATTGTAAGCACCCCTTAAGTGGTAAATGTTTTGTCTCAACCTTCTAACTGCTACATTTGCTTGAAGAGCTTGGTCTGCTGAAAAACAACAGACTTACTGGCCAGGTCACCAGGTGAAAATAAAAGAAAGCCTTCACATCTAGGAAATGGTAAACTGCAATACAGTATAATAAATGTTTGCTTTTGAGTTTAGTACTATTTTCAGGGGGAATACATGGATGGCAATATAATGTTTTATGCTGGGGGTTGTGCCACTGTCTCCTGAACATACAGCAGATCTAACTTCTGAGTAATCAGCACTAATTAGCCACTGCATTGCTTTTACAAGCCTCCTGCTGACTTTCTCCGTTCTCCCGTCCAATCAGCAGACCACAGAGCTGATTTGGAACCTCAGTTTTAATGTGTAACATGTTCGGTATCTATTTATTTGTGTTTTTGTGCATTAAAATTCATTAAAGTGTATTTTTTCCAAAATAATTGTGTTTGAAAAACTGCTGTGCAAATACAGTGTGACATAAAAAATTGCAACACTCATTATTTTATTCTCTAGTAATTTCCTAGCAAAAAAAGAAAAATACTGTTGTAAACAAAGAGTGTCAGAAAAGGCCTGGTCTTAAAGTGGATATAATTATTGACTGATGGCAGGCACTTGGCAAGTTAAAAATCCTTGTATGTTATTTATGCTTTTTGGAAGCTGCGTGGCGTTCACACTGATCCTTTGCCTAAAGTCAAAATTCCTGATCTGCACATGTTTTTTGCAGAACAAGAGGTAAGGATAAAAAGCCTGTTTTAAAGCTCAAAGTTCTTTTGAAGTAACTGCAGTGCCTTAAAATGTTTTATGATGAAGCAGTGGATTACGAGATCCCTGGTTTGGTTTAGATGTCTTGAGTGGGTGAGAAATGTCTTATTATTATTATTATGCAGGATTTATATAGCGCCAACAGTTTGCTCAGCACTTTACAATATAAAGGGATACAATACAGTTCAATACAAGAGCGATTTGAGGGCCCTGCTCCTTGGAGCTTACAATCTAAGAGGGAGGGGCTAGTGGTACAAAAAGGTAGTAACTGTGGGGGATGGAGTGGTTGGAAGAGTAGAAGATTCCATTATTAGCTGAGGGTAGGATAGGCTTCCCTGAAGAGATAGGTTTTCAGGGATCGTCTAAAAGTGAGCAGAGTAGGCGATAGTCTGCTAAATTGGGGAAGAGAGTTCCAGAGGATGGGGGAAGCTCTGGAGAGGTCCTGGAGCCGAGCATGGGAGGAGGAGACAAGGGAGCTAGAGAGTAGGAGGTCTTGCGAGGAGCGGAGAGTACGGTTTGGGTGATATTTAGAGACAAGATCGGTGATGTAATTTGGGGCAGAGTTATAAATGTTATACTTTATTGTTAGTGTTTTCAATTGTATCCATTGGGCAACGGGAAGCCAGTGGAGGGATTGGCAGAGAGAGAGGGGTGGCTGATACAGAACGGTTAGTAAGGTGGATGAGTCTGGCAGCAGCATTCATGATAGACTGAAGAGGGGATAGCCTGCGATGAGGTAGGCCAATGAGGAGGGAGTTACAATAGTCAAGGTGAGAGATAACAAGAGAGTGAATAAGTTGCTTAGTGGTTTCCGGGGTTAGGAACGGTCATATCTTGGAGATGTTGCGGAGGTGAAGTCTACAAGATTTGGACAGGGATTGGATTCGGGGCTGAAAAGACAGATGGGAGTCTAGGATTACACCTAGTACCCTGGCATGAGGGGAGGGACTGATAATTGTGTTATTGATCTTGATGGAGAAGTCAGGGGAGGGGGCACAGCCTGGGGGGAATACTAAGAGCTCAGTTTTAGAAAGATTGAGTTTGAGGAAGTGGAGTGACATCCATGCCAATATGTCACGTAGTAGGTTAGTAATGCGAGAGGAGATTGAAGGGGTGAGGTGAGGAAACTGAAGGGGTGAGGTGAGGGGTAGAAAGATAGATTTGTGTGTCATCAGCATAGAGATGGTACTTAAAGCCATGGGAGCTTATAAAGTGACCAAGGGAGGAGGTGTAGATGGAGAAGAGAAGGGGTCCAAGGGCTGAACCTTGAGGGACCCCAACAGAAAGACGGAGTGAAAAGAAGGAGGCAGCTTTATAGGTAACACTGAAGGAGCGCTATGATAGGTAGGAGGAGAACCAGGAGAGAGCAGAGTCTCTGAGGCCAAGAGAGTGGAGTTTTTTGAGGAGAAGGGGATGGTCAACCGTATCAAAAGCCATTGGTTTTAGCAGTTAGTAGAAATGTCTCATCAGTGGACAGCTTCCTGCAGTACAACCTCCTTGAAGCAGCAATATGACAAATTGTAGGAAGACTACAGACTTTTTTCTTCACCCCACAAAAACGGTTTACTGGTAATCAAATTTAATTCAAAATGTTACAAAAAGCACACCCTTTATCAAGACCTCAAAGCTTTCCTGCACTGGGGGGACTCTGGACAAAGATTCAATATCTTGTCATTGGAATTTGCCAGGGATTGCATTCATGGTGTAGAGAAGGTCTAACATCAAGTACAAGGGGCATTCACACCAAACCGGGACTTTTCATTTAACAGGTATAAAAAGGTATGCTAGCGTGGATGCTAGCCAGGAATTGCATTCAAGGTGAAGAGAAGGTCTAACATCAAGAACAAGGCTAAACCTTTTCTTTTCATTTAACAGGTATAAAAAGGGATGCTAGCGTGGTGGTTGTAAGTGGCAAGTGTATCCTATTACTGATAGGCAAAATTTCACAACCCCAACGCACACGTTCCTGCATCAAAGAGTGGCTGTGCGTGTAGATGGGTACTGCAGTGACCATCGGCTGGAACAAGGGAAGAATGTCACCAGCACAGTAAGGTTCTCCAATATGGGTCAGAAGCTTAAATATGCAATCACATAGTTACAAGAGCAACTTTTTGGAGTCTGGCAGGACCCCTTCATCAGGCATGTGACCAGAACCTTGGTGTGCTGGTGACATTCTTCCCGTCTATTACTGATAGGCAGCGCAAATGTTGTGGACCAGGCCAGAGACCATTAATCAAGAAGGTAGACAACAGTGTTAGTGCATGCATGGAACAGCATGTGGTGATGACGTTTCTTGTGAATGAAGGCCAAAAATCCGTGGATGTCTACAGAAGACTTCAAGCACAGTACGGTGATGAGACACTCAGCCGCAGTAAGATATTTGAATGGTGTAAACATTTCAAAGATGGCCGTGCGTCCGTCAGTGACCATCCCGGCCGTGGTGGTTCCCAGCCTACGGCAGACATTCCTGTGAACATTCAGCACATGGAACTCCTGATCCTGGATAATCGACACATAACTTGTCGTGACATTGGATCCCTAAAAGAGTTCATCGGAGGTCAGCATTTCAGCACTGATGACGATGTGAAGCAGGTTGCCCCAGGGTGGTTGAGGTGTACTGGCAAATCTTCTATGCTGAAGCTTTCCAGGTATTAGTTAAACTCTGGGATAAATGTATAAATGTAGCAGGGAGTATGTTGAAAAATAAATGCAGTTTCTACTTCTTTAAATTTGTTCTTTTATTTATTAAACTCAAAAGTCCTGGTTTGACTTGAACGCCTTTTGTATATTAAAGCTGGATTCCAGGTATAGTAATTTATATATAGTTACCCTGGACGAATGTGTGTATGTATATGCAATACCTGTGGGAGTCCCATGGAAGCTGGAAATCACTGATGTAGACACCGCTAGCCTTCTGTGTTCTGTGCCAAGTGGCTGTACTTCTGCTTTCTGACAACTGAAGGCCACTCGCTTGGCATGGGCACCATTGAAGGAACACTTTCTATTTTCTCAATGAAAGCAAAGCAACATCATCACCCCGCCTCTTCACCTCATCCAATTAGAAAAAAAATTTGCATTCACATAGAAAATGCAAATTGTTCCCTGAATGGCACCCATTCTAAACGAACAACCTCCTGTGTTCCCAATGCAGCCGAACGGCACAGGACCTGGAAGCAAGTGGAGATCACTGGAGTAGCAGTGCCTACTACAGTGATTTTCAGCTTCTGATGGGATCCCAAAAGGTATGATATAGACATAATTACATTGGTCCAAGCTTGTCAAACCTCAAATTCACCTTTAAAATGTCTTTTGAGGTCCCAGAGTCACAACTATTAGGGGCAGTTAATCTCAGCTGTCAATGTCGTAGTACATACCCTTTTCACACCATCCGTGACAATCTGTCTGTTGAGTTTGGTGGAAAATGTGGTTCCCTACTCGAGCAGAAAGAATTATGATCAGTCTTCTCCTGTTTCATGCCAGGAAAGTTACGGTTATGCCCTGGAAGAAATCAACTTCACTCGCTCTTTCCTTTTGAAAACAATTGGTAAACACTAATCTACCATTCTATAAAGATGCTTATATTAACAAAGGGTGCCCGAGGAAAAATGGTTGAAGTGGTTGGAGGGGCCATCCATGGACTCCACATCAGATGATGTTTAAAGTGGTTGTAAACCCTCACATATACCCAGTAAAGTGACTGGCCTCAGGTGATACAGGAGATGAAACAAATTATTCCACATAAGTTGTACCTGTTTATCTGTGGTTATCTCTACATTTGTTCAAAGTGCTGAATTTATAAAGCTTTACTGAGAGTTTACAAAAAAGGGGGTGGAGATATGAAGTTATACTCTGTGAGGAAAGCCTTAAGTGAGCTGATTGGAGGGAAGAGACACCCCTACACACAGCTCACAGGAACAGATCTGAAGCAGTCAATCTGCTAGAGGTCCCTCCCCTGTCACCATTTTTCTCTTGGTGTCAGGAAAACTTGTCGGAAGTAACTCATGCTGATAGCAGAGGAATGAAGCAGCAGACAGAATTGACAATTAGGGGTTGATTTACTTAAACTGGAGAGAGCAAAATTTGGTGCAGCTCTGCATAGGAACCAATCAGCTTTCAGGTTTTACAGTTGCAAGAAAAAGTATGTGAACCCCTTGGGATTACGTGGAGTTTTGCATGAATTGGGCATAAAATGTGCTCTGAACGTCATCTAAGTCACAATAGAAGAACACAGTCTGCTGAACATAATACTACACAAACATTAGATGTTGCCATGGTTTCATTGCACATAACATGTAAACATTCACAGTGCAGGGAGGAAAAAGTATGTGAGGCCCTAGCTTAATGACTTCTCCCAGAGCTAATTGGAGCCAGGAGTGAGCCAACCTTGACTCCAATCAGTGTGATGATATTGGATGTGTTGCTGACAGCTGTCTTGCCCTTAAAAAACACACACCTGTTTTGGGTTTACTGGTTTCAAGAAGCACTGTCTGATGTGAACCATGCCTCGCAGAAAAGAGCTCTCAGAATACCTACGATCAAGAATTGTTGACTTGCATGAAGCTGGAAAGGGTTACAAAAGTATCTCCAAAAGCCTTGATGTTCATGTGTCCACGGTAAGACAGGCTGTCTACAAATGGAGAAAGTTTAGCACTGTTGCTACTCTCCCTAGGTGTGGTCGTCCTTTAAAAATGACTGCAAGAGCACAGCGCAGAATGCTGCATGAGGTAAAGAAGAATCCCAGAGTGTCAGCTAAAGACCTACAGAAATCTCTGGCACATGCTAACACTTTTGTTGACACATCTACAATAAGGAAAACATTAAACAAGAATGGAGTACATGGGAGGACACCACGGAGGAAGCCATTGCTGTCCAAAAAGAATATTGCAGCACGTTTGAAGTTTGCAAAAGAGCACCTAAATGTTCCACAGCACTACTGGCAAAATATACTGTGGACAGATGAAACCAAGATTGAGTTGTTTGGGAAGAACACACAACACTATGTGTGGAGAAAAAAAGGCACAGCACACCAACATCAAAACCTCATCCCCACTGTAAAACATGGCGGAGGGAGCATCATGGTTTGGGGCTGCTTTGCTGCCTCAGGGCCTGGACGGATTGTTGTCATTGATGGGAAAATGAATTCCAGACTTTATCAAGACATTTTGCAGGAAAACGTACGACCATCTGTCCGCCAACTGAAGCTCCACAGAGGATGGGTGATGCAACAGGACAATGACCCAAAGCATACAGTCAGGTCCATAAATATTGGGACATCAACACAATTCTAACATTTTTTGCTCTATACACCACCACAATGGATTTGAAATGAAACAAACAAGATGTGCTTTAACTACAGATTGTCAGCTTTAATTTGAGGGTATTTACATCCAAATCAGGTGAACGGTGTAGGAATTACAACAGTTTGCATATGTGCCTCCCACTTGATAAGGGACCAAAAGTAATGGGACAATTGGCTTCTCAGCTGTTCCATGGCCAGGTGTGTGTTATTCCCTCATTATCCCAATTACAATGAGCAGATAAAAGGTCCAGAGTTCATTTCAAGTGTGCTATTTGTATTTGGAATCTGTTGCTGTCAACTCTCAAGATGAGATCCAAAGAGCTGTCACTATCAGTGAAGCAAGCCATCATTAGGCTGAAAAAACAAAACAAACCCATCAGAGAAATAGCATAAACATTAGGCGTGGCCAAAACAACTATTTGGAACATTCTTAAAAAGAAGGAACACACCGGTGAGCTCAGCAACACCAAAAGACCTGGAAGACCACGGAAAACAACTGTGGTGGATGACCGAAGAATTCTTTCCCTGGTGAAGAAAACACCCTTCACAACAGTTGAGCAGATCAAGAACACTCTCCAGGAGGTAGGTGTGTGTCAAAGTCAACAATCAAGAGAAGACTTCACCAGAGTGAATACAGAGGGTTCACCACAAGATGTAAACCATTGGTGAGCCTCAAAAACAGGAAGGCCAGATTAGAGTTTGCCAAACAACATCTAAAAAAGCCTTCACAGTTCTGGAACAACATCCTATGGACAGATGAGACCAAGATCAACTTGTACCAGAGTGATGGGAAGAGAAGAGTATAGAGAAGAAAAGGAACTGCTCATGATCCTGAGCATACCACCTCATCAGTGAAGCATGGTGGTGGTAGTGTCATGCCGTGGGCATGTATGACTGCCAAAGGAACTGGTTCTCTTGTATTTATTGATGATGTGACTGCTGACAAAAGCAGCAGGATGAATTCTGAAGTGTTTTGGGCAATATTATCTGCTCATATTCAGCCAAATGCTTCACAACCCATTGGACGCCGCTTCACAGTGCAGATGGACAATGACCCAAAGCATACTGCAAAAGCAACCAAAGAGTTTTTTAAGGGAAAGAAGTGGAATGTTATGCAATGGCCAAGTCAATCACCTGACCTGAATCCGATTGAGCATGCATTTCACTTGCTGAAGACAAAACTGAAGGGAAAATGCCCCAAGAACAAGTAGGAACTGAAGGCAGTTGCAGTAGAGGCCTGGCAGAGCATCACCAGGGATGAAACCCGGCGTCTGGTGATGTCTATGCGTTCCAGACTTCAGGCTGTAATTGACGGCAAAGGATTTGCAACCAAGTATTAAAAAGTGAAAGTTTGATTTATGATTATTATTCTGTCCCATTACTTTTGGTCCCTTAAGAAGTGGGAGGCACATATGCAAACTGTTGTAATTCCTACACCGTTCACCTGATTTGGATGTAAATACCCTCAAATTAAAGCTGAGAGTCTGCAGTTAAAGCACATCTTGTTTGTTTCATTTCAAATCCATTGTGGTGGTGTATAGAGCCAAAAATGTTAGAATTGTGTTGATGTCCCAATATTTATGGACCTGACTGTACAAGTAATTCAACAAAACAATGGCTGCAACAGCACAGAATACGCCTTCTGGAGTGGCCCAGTCAGAGTCCTGACCACAACCCGATTGAAATGCTGTGGCATGACCTTAAGAGAGCGCTTCACACCAGACATCCCAAGAATATTGCTACACTGAAACAGTTTTGTGAAGAGGAGTGGTCCAAAATTACTCCAGATCGTTGTGCAGGTCTGATCTGCAACTACAGGAAACGTTTGGTTGAGGTTATTGCTGCCAAAGGAGGGTCAACCAGTTATTAAGTCCAAAGGTTCACATACTTTTTCCTCCCTGCACTGTGAATGTTTACATGTTATGTGCAATTAAACCATGGCAACATCTAATGTTTGTGTAGTATTATGTTCAGCAGACTGTGTTCTTCTATTGTTGTGACTTAGATGACGTTCAGAGCACATTTTATGCCCAATTCATGCAAAACTCCACGTAATCCCAAGGGGTTCACATACTTTTTTTTGCAACTGTATTTCCAAAGCTTAACTGAACAAGCTGAAGTTAGAAGCTGATTGGCTCCCATGCACAGCTGCACCAGATTCTGAGTGCTCCAGTTTTAGTAAATCTCCCCCTTAGTGCTCTTAATTGAGACAAGTACACACTATAGAGGGAAATGATTTGTTCATATTTCATGTCTGAAATTTACAACCACTTTAATGTTCACAGGCTGCTCTTTGTGAATTGATCTTTATCTTCAGAACAGAGTCCTATTTTATGTGAGTCTACCTAGTATATAAAAGAACAAGCCCAGTGGCTATGTATTTATTTACATTCCTTACAGATTGGATAATTAAAGGGCTCCCCCAAAAGTTAAAGTAAAGGATCTTGCTGGCTACTAATCTTGGCAGTCTATTAATTCCTCCAGACTCTTGTAAAACGTATTACATTGTAACAATTAAAATGATTCAGCCAGCCCCATCTACTTTACTGAGAACACCTGGTCTCCTTATTCCCGGTTCAGAGCAATGATGAATGTAATGTACAACAACAAAGACATCTACAATCCCAGCCAAAGAAAAACTCAATCCAAAAAGGTTACATGGTATCTTTAGTGCCAATTCAATCAAAGAAAAAACAATGGAAACTTTCTGGCCAATGTAGACATCAGCCACCAGCATAACGCTCTGTCCACACTAGTGCCATTTCAGACGTGATATGAGTTGCAGAGAATTGCATGACAATAGAAATCACATTGTTTTCAATGGTGCCTGTACACATCAATGCAACTTGGCACCATTTTGGAAATGGTTCCTCTACTACTTTAGTGCAAATCCAGCATGATTTTGGTCCCTTAGAATATGCAAACCACATGCAAGTTGTACTACATAACCACACTGAACATTGCATCAAAATCAGATTGCAGCAGTGTACATTGAGCCTAAAGGTTATTCTTGCTACTTCCACATTAAACCATCGGGGTTTATTGCCCCAAGACTTAAAGAGGATCTTCAGCCTGTTTGCAAAAACAATAAAAGTCAGAAGGTATACTGTAGCTGCTGACTTTTAATAAAAGGACACTTACCTGTCCAAGGATCCAGCACTGCCTTCACCTAGGCCAGTTCTTCACCGGTCTTTGGGTCCCTGGCACCAGCATGTTTAGTGTGGGAAGTTGGCTGTGACTCCTTGCAGCTTCATAGCCGGATTCCCACTGCACATGTGCAAGATGTAGTGCCCTGTATGAATTGTCCCAACACTTTATGGGACCTTTGACATGTCCCAAGAGGTTGCGGGTGGGTGTGAGGTCTGAACTTCCAGTTGAATTGTTTACTCCAGGGGTCTTCAATCTTTCTAAGCAGAGAGGCAGTTTTTTGTCCTTCAGGCTTTGGGGGGGTCAGACTGTGGCCACTAGGACTAGAAAATGCCCCAGCATCAGTGGCACTAAATAATGTTCCATCGTTGGATTTAGTGGGAGGAATAGTGCCCCATCATTAATTTTAGTGGAAGGAAAGGTGCCCCATCAATGATGCCAGTGGGTGGAATATTGCCTCATTATTTGGTGTCAGTTGGAGGCAGATAAAGGCAAGCAAAGGGCCACATCTGGCCCCTTGGCCACAGTTTGGAGACTGCAGAAGAGATAATATGAGAGCTGTAAGGCTTGGCCCATCCATTGGAGTTTCGCACACATCTGAGTTCCAGCGAATATTTCTGTTCCTAGCCTTCCATACCCATGTGCAGGAGTTTTTGACATTATTTCACAGTTTGGAGACCAGTGGTCTAGACTGATCCAACTGTAAGTGGGGGCCGGTACTTACCAAAACTAGGTCCCCCCCAAAATAGTCCAAAAGTGTTGGACGATGGGGGGAGAAGTATATAAAGCGGAACGTCCCCTTTAGGGTGAAGTTCTGCACTAAGCTGGCCATAGATGGATCGAAATTCATCCAAATCAGCAGGGATTGGCCAAATTTTGATCCATCTATGGCTGCTCCTATTTAACAGAAGGTGATTCTGTCTGATTGAGTCTGTCAAACGCGAATGTTGCTAAATATTCCTTCGATCAGCGGCTTCAGCTATTCGAATCAGAGGAGTCCACAAAATCCCTCTAGGGTATAAGGGCCCAGCAGTATACTAGATATGGTCTGAAAGGTGTTGAGACTGCTCTCTTCTTGGACATGTGAGAAGGTGTCCTTTATGATGTCCCAACCATTTCCTGGCTTATCATTTCCAGGTTGTAAAGAGCAACTACTTCTACTTCTAACCCTTCCTGAACAGCACTTAGATAGGCCAAATGCATCTTCCATTTCTTCCTGACATCATTTGGATTGTAAATAGAGGTGGAGTTTGTCGTCTGATCCCAGTTGACTATTATGACTTGAAGAAAGTTCAGCGTACCACAAGCTACTTTTCATGTGCATGCCCATTTATCTATTTCTCCATCTATCAACATGAAATCGATGTTTGTACTTGGTCAGTAGTCGAACAAGGGCCCAACAATTGTTCTTGCACAGGGGCCTTTAGGAGATTATATCTGCCACTGCTACCACTACTTGTCCAGGGACTAAATCGTAGTCCCAATCTACTCACTCATGACAATATACTTGTCCAGATAAAAAGAAAATAAATTTGAACCAAAACCGTATTTAAATTGGAGGTGATTTTAGGAATGTCTGGGGCTTTTAAAAACAAAAGCAGCTTTATGGTGACTTAAACGTGTAATATTTTTAACATTGCGCTGTTTACCTCCTCCTCCCCTCCCGTCTCCAGAACCGCACCCCAGGGACTAGCAGGAAGGGGATTGACCCTTCAGTGCAATGAGCACCGATTGGCTGCTCCTCAGGAAAGAGGAGTGTCCGGCTTATCCTTTATTCCTTTCACTGCCAGAGCCGTTTTTGCGGTTTTTGCACAAGTTTAAAAAATTATTTTAGGCCTGAAAATTACATAAAACCCCCAAACATGATATATTTTCTGAAAGCAGAGACTCTAGAGAATAAAACAGATGTAATTCCAACTTTTTGTATCACATGATATTACCGCAAAATTTCAGTAAAAAATACAAGCAAGTTATTTTTAGGGCACAAAAAAGCAATAAATTACCCTATTTTTTTGTAAACTATAAAAGATGAGGTTTCAGCGAGTAAATAGATATCCAACTTGTCAAACCTTAAATTTGTGCGCACTCGTGAAATGGCGATGAACTTCAGTACCCTAAATTTTCTATAGGCAACACTTTTAAAGCCCCTTATAGGTCATCAATATAGTATTACGGAGGAGGTCTCGTGCTAAAATTATTGCTCTCATCCTAGCATGTGCGACAATATGTAACCTGTGTATTACAGTCGATGTTTTCATGTGTAGGTGCATGCTTTTTACGTTTGTATGTGTGTATATGTGGGGGTGGGGGGCCTCAATTTTTTTTGGGGGGATGTTATGTGCTTGGGTGTAACTTTCATTTTTTACAATTAAAAAAAAAACAAAACTTTTTTTTACCCATTTTATTTTTCATCACGTGTTTGTGATGAAACAGGTTTTTGGTCTTTATGTGATGATTTTTGGTGACAGGTTTTTTTTTATTGAGACATCCAAGGTCTAAAAGACCCCAGATGTCTCCCCTGTGCTCCACTGAATGTAATGCAGTGCACATCACACCACATTACATTCTTCCCTGGCCTCCATGGCTGGGAATCTCTCAACGGGAACCCGGAAGTGGCATCATAACATCACTTCCAGGTCAGGACAAGAAGGGGAGGGGAGGCTGGCAGTGCAAAAGCAATAGGAGGCAGCACTGCCGCCAAATGCTTCCACCTGACAGGTGAGCCCTGCTGCTTGCCCGCAGCAAGGATGAAGGTTGAAAAAACCTTCGGGTGATACAAATTCAACATCCCTGACAATCCTATAATGCAGCAAATTGTTGAAAGAACAGATTATAAAGAGAAATATATTAGGGTTCATTTACTAAAGGCAAATAGACTGTGCACTTTGCAGAGTGCAGTTGCTACAGAGCTTAGTAATTGAGGTAAAACTTCACTATGAAAAGAACACCCAATCACATGCAAGGAAAATAAAAAAACAGCATTTTTGCTTGCACATGATTGGATGATGGAAATCCTCAGAACTTCCGCTCATTTACTAAGCTCTGGGGCAACTGTACTTGCACAGTGCAACTGCATTTTGCAAAGTGCACAGTATTTGCCTTTAGTAGATCAAACCCATTGAATGCAGTTACTGGTCACAACATCCTAGAGAGGTCACAGCCTTCCAGATAGATCATGGGTCACCTATGCCATTTGGCTTCCCCTTCCTAAGCCGTTTGCTCGCCACCCTGTAGTAGTACTGCTACAGGGTGGCAGGGCTGTATATACAGTATATATATATATATATATATATATATATATATACACACACACACATATATACATACATATATACATGCATACATACACACACATACATACACACACGCGCGCGATTTGTATTTCCGGGTAGAGGCATGTGCGCACGCCGCCCTACCCACGCTGCCGTTGGTGGCTACAGATGTCAATCACCAGGTCCCGGTCGGAGATTCCCCGCTGGCACCCGGCGATCGCCGAGTAACACTGACAGGGGAGAGACCTGTGTGTAAACTATACGCTGGTCTCTCCCCTGCCAGCAAGAACATGCTGCTGTGTATTTCTCTGCACAGCATGTCTCCCTAGTAAAACACATACAGCATATGATATAAAAGAGCACACAGTTAACCCTTTGATCACCCCAGATGTTAACCCCTTCCTGCCTAGTGTCATTAGTACAGTGTCAGTGCTTTTTAGCAGTGATCACTGTATTAAATGTCATTGGGATGTCAGTGGCAGTTAGTCAGTTCCCCCCAGTGTCAGAATGCCCGCCGCAGTCCTGCAGTCCCGCTATAAGTCGCTGATCGCTGCCATTAATAGTATAAAGAAAAAACCCTAAAAATTCCAGTATATATACCACCATTTGTACACTATAATAATTTGTAGACGCTACAACTTTCAAGTAAACCAATTTATTTACACGTATTGGGATTTTTTTTTGTAACAAAGACATGTAGCAGAATACATTTGAACCTAAATTTATGATGAAATTTGATTTTTTTTTATTGGATATGTTTTATAGCAAAAAGTCAAAAACATGGTTTGTTTTTCAAAATTGTCGGTGCTTTTTTATTTATAGCATAAAAAATAAAACCGCACAGGCAATCAAATACCACCGAAAGAAAGCTCTATTTATGGGGGAAAAAAGATCGTAAATTTCATGAATGCACAGCGTTGCATGACTGCGTAATTGTCAGTTAAAGTAACGCAGCTCTGTATAGCAAAAAATGGCCTGGTCAGGAAGGGGGGTAAATCCTCTGGAGGGGCAAGTGGTTAATCAATTATCAGTAGTTTCCAGTAAATCAGCAGAAATGTATTTTCTCAGGAATTATGACTATGATGTAATAGTGTATCTTTACAAAGTTGCCAGTCTCTGCCCCATTTTCATACTGGAGGATCCTTTTCCAGTTAGCTTAAATGAAATACATGAATTATAAAGCTGGAAAACAACTACTTTATGCAGAACAGAAGAAGTCACTATTAAGCGATCATAATATACTTTGTAATATAGTCATTAGAGTCTTCATAATATAGAAAATAATTTTCTGCTGCTTTATTCAATAGAAAGGAGTTTTGATATTCTCAGCCATTACTAGTCTAATATCTAACAATGGGGTTTATATACTGAAGCTGGTTCACTCAGAATCTTGTGCACTACTGCATGGAATCCAATCAGCCTACAGGGTTCATTGCTAAAGCTTAAGCCCCCGGTCACATCAAAGCCGATTTTGAAATCACGCGACTTACAGTGAAGTCACACGATTTCAAAATTGGGTGACCTGCCGATTTCAGTTGCGATTTGCAAGACCTCTGACACAGATGTCTATGCAAATCGCAAAAAAAGTAATGCATGCACTACTTTAAAATCGGTGTGGCTCCGACCAAGTCAGAACCACACCGATGTGACCGCTCTAATAGCACAATAGGATGCGATTTGGCATACGATTCGCAAGTCACCTGGCATGCAAATTGCATGCCAAGTCGCACCCAATGTGACCCGGGTGTTATTGAACAAGCTGAGGTACCTTGCACAGCTGCACCAGATTCTGAGTGAGCCAGCTTTAGCAAATCTCCCCCACTATGCAAACTCCTTTCTGCTGAATTGGTCATGCATTTCAGTAGAGAAAACATCGAGGCCAAGGGGTGCCAGGGTATGTTGAATTTTAGGAAAGGTTGTCTCCTATGAAGCTATGGAGAAGGGCTAGATGGGTTAGAAAGAGGAAACCCGATTATGTCAACCTTCCAAGATGCATCTGGAAGGCAAATGTCCACCTAGGCTGCGAGGAGGTAACCTACTGACATCAAACTCCCAAGATGCATCTAAAAAGCAAAAGGATACCTAGGCTGCAAGGAAATAACCTGGGGACATCAATCTTCAGATTCATGTCCACAGAAGGGTGCCTGCGCTGCAAGGAGAAAGCCTGGTGACATCAGTCTCCGAAGATGCTTATGGAATGAAATGCGGCGCCTAGGTTGCGAGGAAGTAGCCTGATGGCATCAAGCTCCCAAGATGCTTCTGGAGGATATAAGGATGCTTAGGCTGCGATGAAGAAGTCCGAGGACCCAATCTCCAGATTGACATCCACAAAAGATTCCTAGGCTGCAAGAAAGAAGCTTGATGATGTCAGTCTCCCAAGATGTATCTGGAAGGCAAAAGGCTTCCTAGACTGTGAAGAGCTAGTCTGGTGACATCAATCTCCCAAGATGCATCTGAAAGGTGTAAAGATGCCTTGGCTGATAGGAATAAGTCTGATTATATCAATCTCCCAAGATGCATTTGGAAGACAAAAGGCCACTTAGGTTGTGGGGAAGTAGCCTGATGGTATCAATCTCCCAAGATTTATCTGGAAGTTTTAAAGACACTTGGGCTGCAAGGGAGAAACTTGATGATACCAATCTCTTAAAATGCATCTGGGAGGGACAAAAGGCCACCTAGGCTATGGGGAGGTAGCCTGATGATGTCAATTATTATTACAGGTACTTGTATATCTCCCAAGATTCATCTGATAGGCTTAAGGACGCTTAGGCTGCGATAAAGAAGCTTGACTATGCCATTCTCTAAAGATGCCTAGAGTGAAAGGAAAAAACCTAATGACAATCTCTCAAGATGCATCTGGAGGGTAAAAGGTTGCTTAGGCTGCAATGAAGAAGTCTGAAGACATCAATCTCCAGATTAATATCCACAAAAAGATGCCTAGGTTGCTACGAAGAAGCTTGCTGATGTCAATCTCCCAAGATGTGTCTGGAAAGCAAAAGGCTTCCTAGACTGTGAAGAGGTAGCCTGATGACATCAATCTCCCAAGAAGGATCTAGAAGGGTTAAGAATGCCTAGGCTGTGAGGAAGAAGCTTGGTGATATCAATATTCAAAGATGCATCTGGAAAACAAAAGGCTACTTAGACTGTGAGGTGCTAGCCTGATCACATCAATCTCCCAAGATGCATTTGTAAGGCAGCAGGATGCCTAAGCTGTGAGGAAGAAGCCTGAGGATATCAATCTCCCATAATGCACCTGGAAGGCAACGCGCTACCTAGGTTACTTGTTACCAGGATGCCCATGGATCTTTTTTTTTTGTTACAAGATTTTTCTATTGTATTTTTGGGCCTGCTGTGCATCCACCATAGGGCGGTGGTTTATTTAATTTAGCCATTATGTCTTCTTTAAATAAATGACTTCATCCACCCTGTTTAAAGACAAAAAAAAAACATTCCTAATTAAACTGAATAGAAACAGCCAGGTCTGAGCTAAATTATTTATTTGGAATTGATTAGTTCTGACAAAGCAAATCGAGGAATAGTAGTCTGTATGTCTACCAGAAAGTTTTTCTAGCCCTCTGGGGTGGTACTTCTCCCATTTGTTATCCCTTCATCCTGCGCAGAGTGTTGGCCATAATTCCTTAGTTGCTAATTGATACACCTGTGTTTAGGCATTTATATCCTGTTAGGTCCCCATTCTTTACACATGTGCAGATGAGCTCAACCCAGCGAACTGCCATGATCTAATTCCTACTGTGTTTACCTAATAAATCATATTTGCTTTCTCTTTTTTTTCACAAGAGGAGGTTATAACCTGGTAGGGTGTAGTCCTCTTTATTCTGTATGTTCTCATCGTGAGGACTATATTCCTGACAAGAAGCAGACGGCAATCCAATCCTCCAAGGAGCCTTTCATAGACTGGAGGGGAGTACATCTGTTCCAGGACTCTGACCTCTGTACACACAGCACTGTACCCCATTACATTTACCATCCCAACTTAGCTACGGTTCCACTAGAAGACAATGAACATTTAAAATTAATCTGACTGCATGGAAAAATGTTGTCACAAAGTCTTCTGTATGGGTAGAAACCAAGCACTAATGCATGCAACGACACCAGGAAATTTGGGATATAATAGACAAAGAAGACAGTTGGCTGCACTTCCCACTCACCCTTGGGGCTACTGAACACTAAGAGAAAGTGTCTCCGTTATTTCCAGCAGAATGAGGAATGTACATGTCCTTTCCAAACATGGTCTCCAATGAATGTTTTCTGGCATGGACTACTCCGGCTGAATCATTCTAGAATACTATATGGTTGTTTAAGGACAAGACATCCCTATATTTAAATACAAATCAAGGAAGCATATTTTTTGCCAGTCATAACGTTTAATGCTGAAGTCTAGTTATGATTTTTCTTGCATAGTTGCCTTGGTACAGCTTGGACCATTGTAAGCATGTATGGGCAGCACAGTGGTCAGCACTTCCACCTAGCAGCAACAGGATTGTTGGTTCGAATCCCAACCATGGCACCACCTTCCTTGGGTTTACATGTTCTGCCTGTGTGGGTTTCCTCCAGGAACTCTGGTTTCCTCCCACACTCCAAAGACATGCTGGTAGGTTAATTGGCTCCTGTCTAATTTGGCCCTATTATGTAGGAATGTGAGTTAGGGAGCTTAGGCCCATTTCACACGGACGTTCCAATTGGGTCCAAAGACATGCTGGTAGGTTAATTGGCTCCTGTTTAGATTGTCCCTAGTATGTGCATGTATGAATGTGGAGTTAGGAACCTTAGTTTGTACGCTCCTTGAGGGCAGGGACTGATGTGAAAGGGGTGCCCATAGCCAAAGAAAGAAAGAGAAGAATAGCGCAGGGCAGAAATGACTAAATGAAGAGGGAGAAAAGACAGGAAAGGGTTAAGTTAAAGGGGAAGGGTTAAAAAAAGATAGTAGGGTTACCTGATTGGTGTTATAGGTTTGGGTGGGATCATCCTGAATCCTGGGGGAGTGCTGGGGGGGGGTCGGACGAGCCAGTGCTGGTTAGCAGCTGAAGACAGAAGTTCCCGTCCGCCCAACCCTGGGGTGTTTGGTGGCAGTTGTTGGTCTTGGTAGGTTGTCAATGGTTTGTGATGATAAGTATATGGTTGGGACCCATCTGCGGTATGGTGTGCCCAGGTAAATTCCAGTTAACGGAGGTTTAACTGGAAGGTGGAGGTCTACCTGCGGAAGGTGTGTCCATGTCTCCGAGTAGGTGCGTTGAGGCTGGAGGCCTAGTAGGAACATTAAGGTGAAGGTTCCGCAGGGGGAGATCAATATTGTTTTGGGTGCCTGCCTAGACCAACAACTCATTCCGTAAGTTTATGGAGGTTTCTGTTTTAAGGAATGTTTTCTGTATATTTAAGTGAAATTGTTAATAAAAGGCCATGAAGGCCATTTTACTCCAACAAAGTGTGGTCTCCTTTTATTGGTGGAGGGAGTGTTGGGAAATGAGGTTTTTTTATTCGGAAGTTGGGTAAGTATGTTTTGGGGGTGTTAGCATTTGACAACACATCTCTTCTACACTAGTCATGTACAATATATATGTAAAGCGCTGCGTAAACTGTACCTGTAATAAATAGATAAGATCAACCTTAGAAGGTTTCTGGTATGTGTGTAATGAGACGATGGACTTAGCACATGTTCTCATGTTATCAGGGTGTAGCATTGCATGGCCTGGGCCTGCCAACTGATATACATTACATCCCCTGGGAGCCCCCTGATCCGTGTCTTCCAGGAACGTGTTTGAGATGTGCTTCTCTACCCATCCTCCGATCTAAATACAGCCTAATAAAGAACCCAATAAACCTAATATAGATGCAATAAATATACACAGTCCAGGCATTCCTGACAAGCATCCACCACGATGTACTAGCCTAACATCGCCAGGAATGGGAAGACCTAAGGCTCCCTTCACATTAGCGCGTCTCCAAAGTCACGTAATTTCCGATGTGACTTTGATCTGGCTTTATATTCTGTGGACCAAAGTAGTGAAGGGACCTTTTCAAAGCCACTGCGACTTTAAGTCCCACCAATTTGAATCGGTGCTGTTTAAAAAGAATGGGATGCGACTCTGATGTCCAACGTCGCATGACAAGTTGCACAAGTGTGAATAGAGCCATGCGCACAGGGCATTTGCCCAGCTCTCCTAAACACCTTTCCTCCTGGCGGCAGCATTTTGACAGAAAAAAAAAAAAAAACTTAATGCATTTAAACATAATTAGGCACATCAAACCTTTGAGCATTAATTCATTTTCGTGTCTTGCTGTAATGTGTGTTTAAGCGCAGTTAGACGCGTTTACATGTTTTAAGTGTTTTTTCTTCCAAAGAGCTGGTGTCCCTGGACACTGGCAGTGGGGTTTTTTTGCCTCTAAACCCCTCTAAAGGCCTGTGTGTGTATGGACACATAGGGTGACATGAAGGGGAGGGGGGGTATAAAGGCAGAAAAAAAACCATACTAGATGCCCCTTAGGCTTCATGTACACGAGCCTACCCTAACCACCAGCCGCGGGAAAACACAAATCACGGCAACCACGCCACCCCAGTTTTGCCGCATTTTTACTGCTTTTTGCGTTTTCCCGTGGTTGGTGGTCAAAACATTCCTATCCGGAATGCAATTCTTCCACGTTCAGGGGAGGGAGGTTTAACCTCATCTAAACGCAGCAGCTCCTAAACTCTGCTAAAAGCCTATGTGTACATGGACATAGGCTTTTATGGAGTTGAGTTTAGGAGTTTTGCAAAAAAAATGCCAAAAGCTCCTAAACTCGAGTTCAAGAGCTGCTTGTTACATGAAGCCCGATTTCAAAGTCGGATGTCAGTGCAACTTCAGGTGCGACTCGGAAGACATCTGTGAGACTTCATGCACAAATATCTATGTAAGTCACACCTGAACTTGCAAAAAGTAGTGCATGAGGTACTTACAAAATCTGTGCGACCCTGGCGGAGTCGGAATCTCAACAATATGACCGATTCCATTCAGTCAATAGGGTGAGACTTGTCATGCAATTTGAAACTATCAAACCGCATGAGAAGTCGCACTGGTGTGATCGGGGACTAAAAGCAGTGTTTTTAACACTCATTGTGCATGAGACCTAAGGCCTGGTTCATACCAATGCACGTGGCATTTTGTCCATTTTGCAGTGCTTTGTGCAGTGCATTTTGCATTTTTTTTCACGTGCATTTTTTACGCATCTTGCTTTTTTGGGGGGCCAACTTGTTGCTGGGCAGAATAAAACCGCAAACTACATGCGTTTTCTGCAGAATTTCGATTGAAGTCTATTGAACCAGTTCACACCATGCTTTTTTTTATGCATCTTGCTTTTTTTTGCGCCAACTTGTTGCTGTGCAGATTAAAAACTCAAAATTTGTCAAAAATGCATAAAAACCGCACTACATGCTTTTTCTGTAGCATCTCCATTGAAGTCTATTGAACCAAAAATAAAAACGTTTTGCATTTAAAAAAGTCCCTGAGCTTCAGGGCCAATTCACACCATGCTTTTTTATGCATCTTGTGTTTTTTTTTGGGCCAATTTGTTGCTGGGCAGATTAAAAATGCTAAATTTGTCAAAAATGCATCAAAAACACACTATATGCGTTTTCTGCAGCATCTCCATTGACGCTTATTGAACCAGAAATGCAACGTTTTGCATTTTAAAAAAGTCCCTGAGCTTCAGGGCTGGTTCACACCATGCGTTCCTGTGCGATTCTAATGCAGGCATGGTGTGAATGGGCACTAAAAGTGTGGGAGCAGCCTCACTGCCAGACATTACTTGCCTTTCCCTGGAGATGGGATTTAAATGCTTTAGGGCTGATTCACACCAAAGGCAGTCCAGTGCCCAGTGCGTTTTTTTTTTTGCATCAAAAAGGCATGAACAGTAGATTATATGGATTCTAATGGCATAGTCCACACTAGTGCAGTCATTTCCAGTGCAGAAAAAAATAAATAAATAAAGTAGAACATGCTGCATTTTTTTCTGCACGGAAATGTTCTGTAACATCGGAAAATACATGAAAAATGCAACACATGAAAAAAAAAAACAGGAAACATTGAAAAGCATCAAACACACATGCAAAAACGCATCTGGAGTGTGTTTTTGTGGTCGTGAACTGACCAAAAGATCGTATCTTAACAACCAATCAAAATCCACCATCCCTATGTGTAGGGTATATCAATGGAATGTCACTGCCCTGCCTCTACATCTCATCCAATCAGAGAATGCTTTGCATTTATTGAGGAACTCCTGAAGAACTCCTGTGCCAAGTGAGTGACCTCCTGTGTTTAGAATGCTGCAGGACAGCTGCTTGGCACAGGACCCAGAATCTAGGAGGAGATCAATGAAGTAGAGGTGTCTACTGCAGAGATTTCTAGGGGGATTCCACAGGTATGGCACATACACTATATTGCCAGAAGTATTGGGGCAGCCCTCCAAATCATTGGATTCAGGTGGTCCAATCCCCTCCATGGTTACAGGTGTATACAATCAAGCCCCTAGGCATGCAGACTGCTTCTACAAACATTTGTGAAAGAATGGGTCGCTCTCAGGAGCTCAGTGACTCCAAGCGTGGTCCCGTGATAGGTTGTCACCTGTGCAATAAGTCCATCCGTGACATTTCCTGGCTGCTAAATATTCCACAGTCAACTGTTAGTGGGACTATAACAAAGTGGAAGCAACTGGGAACAACAGCAACTCAGCCACCAAGTGGTAGGCCACATAACATGACAGAGCGGGGTCAGCGCATGCTGATGCGCACAGTGTGCAGAAGTCGCCAATTTTCTGCAGAGTCAATAGCTAAAGACCTCCAAACTCCATGTGGCCTTCAGATTAGCACAACAACAGTGTGTAGAGAGCTTCATGAAATGGGTTTACATGGCCAAGTAGGTGCATCCAAGCCTTACATCATCAAGTGCAACGCAAAGCATCAGATGCAGTGGTGTAAAGCACGCCGCCACTGGACTGCAGTGGAGACGTGTTCTCTGGAGTGACCAATCACGCTTCTCTGTCTGGCAATCTGATGGATGTGTCTGTGTTTGGTGGTTGCCAGGAGAACGGTACTTGCCTGACTGCATTGTGCCAAGTGTAAAGTTTGGTGGAGGGGATTATGGTGTGGGGTTGTTTTTCAGGGGTTGGGTTTGGCCCCCTAGTTCCAGTGAAGGGAACTCTTAAGGCGTCAGCATACCAAGACATTTTGGACAATTTCATGTTCCCAACTTTGTGGGAACAGTTTGGGGATGGCCCCTTCCTCTTCCATCATGACTGCACACCAGTGCACAAAGCAAGGTCCATACAGACATGGATGAGCGAGTTTGGGGTGGAGAAACATGACCTGGAGTCCTGACCTCAACCCCATAGAACACCTTTGGGATGAATTAGAGTGGAGACTGTGAGCCAGGCCTCCTCCCCCGACATCAGTGCCTGACCTCACAAATGTGCTTCAGGAAGAATGGTCAAACCTTCCCATAGACACCCTCCTAAACCTTGTGGACGGCCTTCCCAGAAGGGGTGAAGCTGTTGTAGCTGCAAAGGGCGGGGCCAACTCAATATTGAACCCTACGGACTAAGACTGGGAGGCCATTAAAGTTCATGTGTGTGGAAAGGTAGGCATCCTAATACTTTTGGCAATATAATGTACTTACTAAGGGCTCTAACATATGGTACTGGTGTGTGAACATCAGATATTCCCAGCAGAAAGTTCCTGTGTAAAAACGCAATGATGGGCTGTATAGTACATGTACATTTTTTTTATCAGCGGGATGTGGTGTACATGAATATATGGACATATTCATACATATGGGGCAGCACAGTGGCTAAATGGTTAGCACTTCCGCCTGGCAGTACTCAGGTCGTTGGTTCGAATCCCAGCCACAGCACCACCTGCCTGGAATTTGCATGTTCTCCCTGTGCCTGCGTGGGTTTCCTCCCACACTCCAAAGACATGCTGGTAGATTAATTGGCTCCTGTCTAAATTGGCCCTAGTATGTGTATGTATGAATGTGAGTTAGGGACCTTAGATTGTACACCCCTTGAGGGTTAGGGACTGATGTGGATGAATAATATATATGTAAAGCGCTGTGTACATTGACATCGCTATATAAGTACCTGAAATAAATAAATGTACACGCATACACATATAAATTACTAACAGACAATGCAGTTTTTTTTTTTACTGACCTATATGCAGCCCTAGTTTACACACCTGTGTGAACAGGCCGGTTAAAAACAATGGGCTGCCTTTGGATCAGTATAAAATAATGCCGCCAAAAAGTTAAAAAAAAGTGGTGTTTTTAGGTATCTGTGTGCAAGAGTCCTTATATTGGTCCAACTATGTAACTATGGAAAAATTGCCATACCTGGAATTCAGCTGTAAGCCTAGGTTCACCCTATGGATTGCATTTGGAATGCTCAGGAACCGCACCGAATTCCCATTCAGTACAGTGCGATTTGATCCCATTCAATTTAAATGGGCATAAATCGCACCATATCCATACCAAAGTCGTACATGCAGTAATTTTGGGAGGGCACTTCAACCAAATCACATGGCCGATCTGCATGCAATCAGGTGCAGGCAAATACACATTTGGGGTGTCGCAAAATTTTAAGGGCTTTCGAATCAAATTAGTCGACTCGATTGTGGCAAGAATGTTCTGCTGAACGATTTTTCGGAATTTTGGAACAAATGTTTGAATCAAAAGCTAACCATGTACAGTCAGCTAAAGGCTCCATGCACACTAGTGGTTTTTTTAAGCCCAAAAACACTGGATAAAAAAATATTCATTTTTTAGTAGCATTCAGGAGCGCTAGCATTTCATTGTTTTTATAGTACATGCAGAGAAAAAAATAAAAAAAAGCTAGAAAAAAGTTGTTAGGAGCGTTTTAGTAGCATCTAGAAGCGTTTAGCTTTTTTTTCTGCTGGAAAAACGCTCCATAGCACTCTACAAACAATTTTATTTCTAGACGCCGAAGCTCAAAAAATGCTAATAGCCTAACATGGTGTGCATGGAGACATAGGAGAACACTATTGGGTTCTGGGAGCAGAAAAAAAATGCTAATAAGAGCTTCTAGAAAATTGCTAGTGTGCATGGAGCCTAAGAGAGGTTCTCTGATTCCGGAGATAAGATAGGAAAATCCTAAGTACTTCCTTTCCTGCTCCACATAGTTGTCCAGCAAGGACCCCCCAGAAATCATCAGTATCATCATGCACACAGCAAGGCTGCTCATTTTTCTTCCATCTGCCTTCAGGAACTCTCATAAAACCAAAGGGTGCCCGACTCGTCCAATAAAATCCAAGCCGCTCTGAGCGTTGGGCGCCTTAGTGCTCGTATGACAGCTGATTGTAGATGTTCTAAGCAGGACATCTCTGCTAATAAACAATTAAAGGGAAAAGTCTAAGAGCAGTATCCACATGGAGTCTGTATGTTCTCTGTGTGCCTGCATAGACTTCCTCCAGGTACACAGGATTCCTCTACAATCTAAAAGGTATGCTGATAGGTTCATTAGCTCCCGTAGTATGTGTATGTATGCGAGATAAGGACCTTAGATCATCCTGAAAGTGTTACTAAACCCCGGACCCTGCATTCACTATATCTGGTCTCCCTGGACCCTGCATTCACTATATCTGGTCTCCCCGGACCCTGCATTCACTAGATCTGGTCTCCCCGGACCCTGCATTCACTAGATCTGGTCTCCCCGGACCCTGCATTCACTAGATCTGGTCTCTCCGGACCCTGCATTCACTAGATCTGGTCTCCCTGGACCCTGCATTCACTAGATCTGGTCTCCCCGTACCCTGCATTCACTATGTCTGGTCTCCCCGTACCCTGCATTCACTATATCTGGTCTCCCAGGACCCTGCATTCACTATATCTGGTCTCCCAGGACCCTGCATTCACTATATCCGGTCTCCCAGGACCCTGCATTCACTATATCTGGTCTCCCCGGACCCTGCATTCACTATATCTGGTCTACCCGGACCCCGCATTCACTATATCTGGTCTCCCCGGACCCTGCATTTACTATATCTGGTCTCCCTGGACCCCGCATTCACTATATCTGGTCTCCCCGAACCCTGCATTCACTATATCTGGTCTCCCCAGACCCTGCATTCACTATATCTGGTCTCCCCAGACCCTGCATTCACTATATCTGGTCTCCCAGGACCCCGCATTCCCTAGATCTGGTCTGCCTGAATCCCGCATTCACTATATCTGGTCTCCCTGGACCCTGCATTCACTATATCTGGTCTCCCACAGTACACACAACATGGAAATGCAATTATTTTAGTAAATATAAACTGCTAAATACCTTTTCTGATCAGCAGTATATAGCAGTCTTGTGACTTCTATCAGTGTCCAGCTGAGCACTGCTTAGAGCTTGTAGGAGGAGTTTTCATTCTCCCCTGACTGTCCTATGAGGCTGCAGGACCTCCAACCCTCTGTCCGGTGCTGATTGGCCCTGTGCTGATCACATGCACTCTCCCAAGTAAAAAAAAAACTCTAGCAATATACAGCAAACTGAACACCAAAGGTCACGCCCCAATGTGTTTCACTCCGCCCATGGAGTCATTCCCCATGACTAATCTCTGTGGGTGGAAGGAAATGTGTTGGGGGCGTGGCCTGGTTGGGGACTTGGGCTGTGGCTATCATATACCTTCAAATGGTGTTTTGCAGAGATGTGCGACTTCTGGGATTTCTCTCTTTTCTATTAAGTACATTAGTCTACATTTATTTTATTTAAAGTGTTACTAAACTCACAACAGTACAATCAGTCTGTATATGCAGTAAAGTATGCTTGTCATACTCTCTGTGGAACCTAAGGGGTTAATTCTGTTAATTGTGTAAAAAGGCTGTTTGATCCTGTCTTCTCTGCCCCTCCTCTTCTTCGAATGTCCAAGTCTTATCTCCTGATAAGACAGACTGAACCATAGCCACATGCACATGCTCAGTTTAGTGTGTATTGCTAGAGAGGTTTTGTTTTTCTTGGGAGTGCGCATGTGATCAGTACAGGGCCAATCAGCAGTATCCAAACAGAGGTCAGGGGTTCTGCATCCTCCTAGATCAGAAAGAAAACTCCTCCTACAAGCTGTAACCAGTGCTCTGCTGGACACTGATAGAAGTCACAAGACTGCAATATACTGCGAATGAGAAAAGGTATTTAGCAGTTTATATTTACTAAAATAATTGCATTTCCTTGTTGTGTGCACTGTGGGAGACCAGATATAGTGAATGCAGGGTCCGGGGAGACCAGATATAGTGAATGCAGGGTCCGGGGAGACCAGATATAGTGAATGCAGGGTCCGGGGAGACCAGATATAGTGAATGCAGGGTCTGGGCAGACCAGATATAGTGAATGCAGGGTCCTGGGAGACCAGATATAGTGAATGCAGGGTCCAGGGAGACCAGATATAGTGAATGCAGGGTCCTGGGAGACCAGGTATAGTAAATGCAGGGTCCGGAGAGACCAGATATAGTGAATTCAGGGTGTGGGGAGACCAGATATAGGGAATACAGGGTCTGGGGAGACCAGATATAGTGAATGCAGGGTCCTGGGAGACCAGGTATAGTGAATGCAGGGGCCGGGGGGGGGGGGGGGGGGGCAGATATAGTGAATGCAGGGACCTGGGTTTAGTAACACTTTAAAGTAGTTGTAAACTTCAGACATACATTTTGAACAAAGCATATCCCTCTATAGTGTGTACTTGTCTCAATCCAGAGCAATAAGTGTAATTTCTGTCTAATGCTTTGTTCCTCTGCTATCAGCATGAATCACTTCTGACCCGTTTTCCTGACACCAAGAGAAAATATGGTGGCATGGAAGGGACCTCAAACAGATTGACAGCCTCAGCTCTGTTCCTGTCAGCTGTGTGGATAGGGGGTGTGTCTCTTCCCTCCAATCAGCTTTCAGAGATCTCCCCACTGAGCTCTGCAGTGTGTAACCTTGGCTCTCCACCCCCTGTTTTCTGGAAGCTCTGACAAGCTGGATAAATTCTATACAAGTGATTGCTACATAGGGGGACCTGGTGGAGCCTTGAGTGTCACTTTTCCATTTAGTTTAGACAAATGTACCGAAGTGTAATCATTCCTTAAAACGTAAAGGTTCATTCACCCAAGGTGAAAATATCTTCACTATCAGCAATTGTGCACTCCACACCTCCATTCACTTTAAACATCCCTATAGATTGAATTCCTTGACTCCCAACACACCTTAGTACATTGGTAAATAATGGCTTGGATGTTGACCAAGGAGGCTTTCCTCTCCATACTTCCTCCTTTCCCCCCATACAAGGCTGGATAATCTGCAATGGCATGTTGACCTATGGCACATCAAGAGGAAGGAGTCCCAGATAACGCATGGCAATGTATAACCAGCTCTCTGCGCTGCGATTTCCCCAGGAATGTTAAGTGGTGAGGACTGACACATGAAGGTCACAGATTCCTCCCTATAATTACCCATCATGTCTGATGGGGATATGGAGCCCTGTCATGTGTATCCTATTATCTCCCATTGATGTCTCCTTTTATCTTGTCAAGCCGCAATGCACATTTCTTACTGTATTTTAGATCTATTACAGTACATCAGCCCCACATCCATTCTATAGTGAGGAATGCTGCTACTAAAGCATCACCACTTCTCCTGTGATGGTTAATATTTAAAGAGCAGAAAATACAAATGTTAGGTTAATGTGTAAACCAGAAATAGCAAATGAAGACAAAAAGTGGTAGTAAAGCCTACGTACACCCGGCAAAGAGACCGGTGATACACAGGGCCTTCGTCAGAGGGAACACGGGGGAACATTCCGGCACCTCCAGCACCGAATGTACACTATATTGCCCAAAATATTGACACACCTGCCTTTACACACACATGAACTTTAATGGCATCCCAGTCTTAGACTGTAGGGTTCAATATTGAGTTGGCCCGCCCTTTGCGGCTATAACAGCTTCAACTCTTCTGGGAAGGCCGTCCACAAGGTTTAGGAGGGTGTCTATGGGAAGGTTTGACCATTCTTCCAGAAGCACATTTGTGAGGTCAGGCACTGATGTCGGACGAGAAGGCCTGGCTCACAGTCTCCGCTCTAATTCTACCCAAAGGTCAGGACTCTGTGCAGGCCAGTCAAGTTCCTCCACCCCAAACTCGATCATCCATGTCTCTATGGACCTTGCTTTGTGCACTGGTGTGCAGTTATGTTGGAACAGGAAGGGGCCATCCCCAAACTCTTCCCACAAAGTTGGGAGCATAAAATTGTCCAAATTGTCTTGGCATGCTGATGCTTTAAGAGTTCCCTTCACTGGAACTAAGGGGCCAAACCCAACCCCTGAAAAACAACCCCACATCATAATCCCCCCTCCACCAAACTTTACACTTGGCACAATGCTTTCAGGCAAGTACCGTTCTCCTGGCAACCGCCAAACCCAGACATGTACATCAGATTGCCAGACAGAAGTGTGATTGGTCACTCCAGAGAACACGTCTCCACTGCTCTAGAGTCCAGTGGCGGCATGCTTTACACCACGGCATCCGACGCTGTGCATTGCACTTCGTAATGTAAGTGCTTGGATGCAGCTGCTCGGCCATGGAAACCCATTCCATGAAGCTCTCTACGCACTGTAGTTGTGCTAATCTGAAGGCCACATGAAGTTTGGAGGTCTTTAGCTATTGACTCTGCAGACAGTTGGTGACTTCTGCACACTGTGCGCTTCAGCATGTGCTGACCCCGCTCTGTCATTTTATGTGGCTTACCGCTTGGTGGCTGAGTTGCTGTTGTTCCCAGTTGCTTCCATTTTATTATAATCCCACTAACAGTTGACCGTGGAATATTTAGTAGCCAAGAAATGTCACAGATGGACTTATTGCACAGGTGACAACCTATCACGGGACCACGCTTGGAGTCACTGAGCTCCTGAGAGCGACCCATTCTTTCACAAATGTTTGTAGAAGCAGTCTGCATGCCTAGGTGCTTGATTGTATACACCTGTGGCCATGGAGGGGATTGGAACACCTGAATCCAATGATTTGGAGGGTGGCCCAATACTTTACCCCCCGTTCACATCTATGCGGCCATGGCGGGCCATGTTTTGCACAGGCAGGAGTGCCCATTCATTTGAATGGACTCCCGTGCCCATGACACGCAGGGAAAGAAGTCCCTGCACTACTTTGAAAAATGCAGCCCGCACAGGAACCTCGGTTCCCAGTACGGTTGTGTTTTCCAGTGCGGGCGGCATGCCATTAGAACTAATGGCACCCACCCGCAGGTCCGCATTTCTCTGTGCGGGTGGTGCGGCTGCACGGATTTTCATGCAGATCCGCAGCGGCACCACCCAAACCTAGGGCAAGGCAATATAGTGTATGTAATGGCAAGGGGTGCAGGGGTGTGCTAGACAAAAATAAAAATGCAATTGGCGCAAGAGAATTTGTAGTGGACATAACGTTCACTCAGCAAACCTTAAACAAAATAATCCAGTAAACAGAAATTAAGATATATAATCGTACATGCCAGTAATAAAGGGGCAACAAGTAGATGATGCAGCTTTAGTGGTGAGGAAAGGGAAGGGGGGAGGGGAGGGGGGTAGGGAAAGGAGGGGAAAAAAGGCCTTGTGATGCAAACAGTACTGGATTGAGATAGATGGTATATATATGTGTATACATATATATACAACGCTGCAATGTAGACACCGTCGTGAGGCTTGCACTTTCTAGAGTAAACCGGACTCTGTGGTAAATGGAGAAGAAAGAGAAGTGCGCCAGACTAAGTGCAGTATGAATATAAAAGTTTATTGCACACAAGATTATAAAAACTCACAAGACGTGGGTAGATATCAGGCATCAATATATAAGGAGGAGGATGTCATCTGTGCTGCACCTCACAAATGGATATCTGTAATGCCAAGGTGTTGCATGGCTGGCGCTCTAGGCGGGTCCCACAGGAGGAGGCGAGGATGGCAGGCGCAGTAACCGGGAGTCGCGGCGCAGATAAGAACCGGGATCCAGGGCAGGCACTGCTGATCTCTCACATCAGCGTGGGTACAGTAGCCAGCTTGAGGCACATCCAAGATGGCCACCGGGCAGGAAATGACATCAGAACGTTGCTGGGAATCCTCCAAGGGGGCGGTGACGCGTTTCTAGGCAACCTGCCTTTTCATCAGACCTGATTGGCTAGTGGGATGAGCCAATAAATAAGGAGAGGAAGGGGTGGGGCAACTGAGGGCGGGGTAGTGAAATTAAAAAAATGTATAATGCATACAGGCTTAACAAGCAGTGGTGGAAAACATAAGAAATAAACGGTGAGCAGCTGCTTTCTGTAGAACATGTGAAAGATAGGAAGAATAGAAGGAAAGGAAAGAAATGGGGAAAAAAAAAAAAAATCTTGTGTGCAATAAACTTTTATATTCATACTGCACTTAGTCTGGCGCACTTCTCTTTCTTCTCCATTTACCACAGGGGTGTGCTAGAGGATCTATTGATGCTTACTGCAAGGGGATCTATTGTTGCTGGAAGGGATCTGTTTTTGAGTGAGTGAGGGGACTATTGTCGCCGGTGGGGGATATGTTGTTGCTAGGGGGGTCTTATGTTTCTGGGTGGTCATTTGTTGCAGGGAAATAACTACTGTTGAGGGAGGGGGTTTAATATTTCTGGCTGATGGAGGGTTTAGAACTCTGATGCTGCCAGGGATCTATTGTTGCTGAGGAATATATTGTTGCCAGGGTGTCTATTGTTGCCAGGGGGATCTATTGTTGCTGGGGGACTTATTATTGCCACCGGGGGGGGGGGGGGGAATTACTTAGCACTATACTATAATACTTGGTTCTGTATACTCTAAAGGGGCAGACTGGGAGGTGGGTAGGTGGTGGAACCAAGGGACGGTGCTCGGAGGTGGGAAGGGGGTGCAGACAGGGTGACTCAGACTGTGCCTATTCTCTGAGAAAAAAAGTCCTGCAATAAAGTGTTACTAAATCCACAAACAGTAAAATCAGTCTGTATATGCAGAAAAGCATGCTTGTTATACTCATTGTGGAACCTAAGGGGTTAATCCTCCACATATGCTATTTGATCCTGTCTTCTCTAATCCTCCCCTTCTTCCAGTGTCCTCATTCATCTGCTGATAGTACAGAGCTCTAAGAGTCACTCTGCACATGCTCAATTTGGTGTGTATTGCTAGAGCTTTTTTTCCTTTGGGAGGGTGCATGTGATCAGCATAGGGCCAATCAGCACTGTCCAGACAGAGGGTCAGGGGTCATGCAGCCTTAAAGGACAATCAGAAGAATGAAAACTGATTAACCAGTGCTCTGCTGGACACTGATAGAAGTCACAAGACTGCTAAATACTGTTGATGAAATGTAGCAGTTTATATTTACTAAACTAATTGCAGATATAGTGAATGCAGAGTCCTGGGTTTAGTAACACTTTAACCACTTTAAGACTAAGCCTTTTCAGACACTTTTTATTTACATGTAAAAATCTGTATTTTTGCTAGAAAATTACTTAGAACCTCCAAACATTACATATTTTTTTAAAGCAGAGGCCCTAGAGAATAAAATGGCGGGTGGTGCAATTTTATATGTCACACAGTATTTGCATAGCAGCTTTTTACACAGAATTTTTGGGGAATAAATTCAGTGTAATACATTTTAATGCACAAAGACACAACGTAATACCCAATTGTTCAGTAAAATATAAAAGATGATGTTAAGCCAAGTAAATAGATACCAAACATGTCATGTTTTAAATTTGTGCACGCCCGCGCAATGGCACCAGACTACATACATTTTATTATCCATAGGTGACGCTTTAAAAGCCTTTACAGGTTATCACTTCAGATATACACAGGAGGTCTGGTGCTGGAATTATTGCTCTTGATCTGACGTTCGCAGTGATACCTCACATGTATGGCATAATTGCTATTTACGTGTGCATGTGGGACCAGCGTGTGCATTCTCCTTTCCGAGCATGGAGGACAGGGGCGCTTTCATTTTTTTTTTCTTTTACACTGTCCCTTTAAATGTTATTTTTGGTCATTTTTATTTTTAGCACAGGGAATGTAAACGCCCCCTGTGATAGCATTAGGCAATGACAGGTGCTCTTTACTGAGAGATCTGGGGTCTATTAAACCCCAGATCTCTCCTCTGCCATAAAAAGCTTCGGTTCAGACAAGATCGTTGTGATCCAATGCTTTTTTCAAACCTCTAAGGGTTTGTTTACAACCAGCGAAACTGGAAGTGATGAAATTCTAGCTATTCTGGTTTCTTGGACTGCAGGGATGATCAGGGCCCTTCCAGGTCCCCCATCAGCTCTATGGTCAGCCGGCAGAATTGCCAGCTGCACACTTGGGTCTCCCCGTGGTACGAGTGAGCCCGAGAGAGCTGTGGAAGGCGACGGCAGCAGGGGGGGCGTCCTCTACTGCCGCTTGTAAAAGCAATCCGGCGGCTAATTAGCCAAGAAAGCCAACCATTGGCTGAAAAGAAAAACGATACCAGGATGATGCCTGCAGCTCTGGTATATCCAAAGTCCACATTGCTGGACCACAAGTCCTCCTACATAGGTTGTACCAGTTTGTCTGTAGCCTTCTCTCCAGGTCCCCCATCAGCTCCAGGTCCCCTGTCAGCTCTATGGTCAGCCGGCAGAATCGCCAGCTGCACACTTGGGTCTCCCCGTGGTATGAGTGAGCCCGAGAGAGCTGTGGAAGGCGACGGCAGCGGCGGGGGGCGTCCTCTACTGCCGCTTGTAAAAGCAATATGGTGGCTAATTAGCCAAGAAAGCCAACCATTGGCTGAAAAGAAAAACGATACCAGGATGATGCCTGTAGCTCTGGTATATCCAAAGTCCACATTGCTGGACCACAAGTCCTCCTACATAAGTTGTACCAGTTTATCTGTAGCCTTCTCTCCAAGTCCCCCATCAGCTCCAGGTCCCCCATCAGCTCTATGGTCAGCCGACAGAATCGCCAGCTGCACACTTGGGTCTCCTCCTCCTACATAAGTTGCACCGGTTTATCTGCAGCCATCTCTTCTCAAAGTGCAGAGTTTCTACAGCTTGTCTGAGCTTTCAGAAAGCAGGAGGAGGAGAGCCTAAGTTACACACTACAGAGCTCAGTGAGAGCTGATTGGAGGGAAGGGACATCCCCCTCTGTCTTCACACAGCACAAAGGAACACAGCTAAGGCTGTCAATCACAGGCTGTGTGCTGGGGGTCCCACCCCTGTCACCTTTTTATCTCTTGGTATCAGGAGTGACTCTTGCAGATAACAGAGGAATGGGGTAGTAGACAGATATGATACTTAGTGCTTTGGATTGAAAAACGCGCAAACCAGAGGGATATGATTTGTTCATGTTTCATGTGTGAGGTTTACAACCACTATAAGATGTCTGTGAAGTCTTCCAATACATTTCTATTATTGGTCTGTTGTCTATACCATGTACAGTGTTCTATCACATGGCCTCTATTACACGGAGTGCATCCATGGCATGCGTGATGGCCAGGGGTGGACTGACCATTTGGAAACTTGGGCAGTAGGGGGCCCCATGAGATGCCCCTGGTACCTTTTTCATAGGCTTTTTTGAGTTTGGGCAAGGACACAGGGGCCCCATGATCCCCTATTGCCCGGGGGCCCCATGAGTTGTCAGTCCACCCCTGGTGATGGCTGTGTTTACCTGAATGGGGATACACAGGTGTTCCATGCATTGCTATACAGGCAGTCCCATTCAAGTCAGTTGTTGTTGCTAGGCAGATCAAAATGCATCAAAAACGCACTACATCCATTTCTGCAGTATCTCCATTGAAGTCTATTGAACCAAAGCGCAACGTTTTGCTTTTAAAAAAGTCCCTGACCCTTTGCAAAAAAACGCATCGGTGAAAATGCGGAGATGTGAACCTGTCCCATAGGAAATCATGGTAAATGGACTGTACTGGGTTGCTGCAAAATGCTGCGGAAAACGCTTAGGTGTGAACCCAGACTAACATGTGTGTTGGCAACTTATGTAACAAATATTATGTGGTTTCCTCTTTGACTTTTCTTTGATTTCTAATTGACACATTTGTACTGACTCAGCGGAGAAAGTCATTTGGTGTAATTAGCTGTGATCCCCAAATGACGGCATCTCGAGGATTGGTCATGTCGGGATTAAACCTAAGTGTTTCCAGAGGGGAAAAGTCGCATTCAGGCGTATTCTACAATGGAGGGCGATCACAGGGAATACAACCGGACACCTACAGCTAAGGCAGAGCTAGAAGGCATGCTGAGCCTTGTAGTTCCCAAAGAGTCCCGGGAGCCGTGTGCCTTGGCCATGTCCTGAACCCTGCTTCATGTCTGAACGATTTTCTGGAAGTTCAGCATGAGGATTCCTAGTGGGAGAGATTTACTAAACCTGGAGCACTCAGAATCTGCCGCAGCTGTGCATTGTAACCAATCAGCTTCTACCTTCAGCTTGTTCAAATGAGCTCCATTCACACTTGTGCGACTTCAAAATTGTGCAATTTTCACTGCGACTTTGGATGAGTGCAACTTTATTTAGGAATTATTTATTTATTACAGGTACTTATATAGCGCCGTCAATTTACGCAGCACTTTACATATATATTGTACATTCACATCAGTCCCTAACCCTCAAGGGGCGTACAATCTAAGGTCCCTAACCCTCAAGGGGCGTAGAATCTAAGGTCCCTAACCCTCAAGGGGCGTAGAATCTAAGGTCCCTAACCCTCAAGGGGCGTACAATCTAAGGTCCCTATCCCTCAAGGGGCGTACAATCTAAGGTCCCTAACCCTCAAGGGGCGTACAATGTAAGGTCCCTAACCCTCAAGGGGCGTAGAATCTAAGGTCCCTAACCCTCAAGGGGCGTACAATGTAAGGTCCCTAACCCTCAAGGGGCGTAGAATCTAAGGTCCCTAACCCTCAAGGGGCGTACAATCTAAGGTCCCTAACCCTCAAGGGGCGTAGAATCTAAGGTCCCTAACCCTCAAGGGGCATAGAATCTAAGGTCCCTAACCCTCAAGGGGCGTACAATCTAAGGTACCTAACCCTCAAGGGGCGTACAATCTAAGGTCCCTAACCCTCAAGGGGCGTACAATCTAAGGTCCCTAACCCTCAAGGGGCGTACAATCTAAGGTACCTAACCCTCAAGGGGCGTACAATCTAAGGTCCCTAACCCTCAAGGGGTGTACAATCTAAGGTCCCTAACTCACATTCATACAAACACATACTAGGGCCAATTTAGACAGGAGCCAATTAACCTACCAGCAGGTCTTTGGAGTGTGGGAGGAAACCCACACAGGCACAGGGAGAACATGCAAACTACAGGCAGGTGGTGCTGTAGTTGGGATTTGAACCAAGGCAGAAGTGCTAACCATTTAGCCACTGTGCTGCCCATATGACTTTGGCTTTGATCAAGGATAATTGTTTCTGCTGTACAAAGTCGCACACAGATCTCATGTACAACATCCAGTTGCGACTTTCATGCAACTTTGGAGGGTTTACATGAAGTCTATGGCCCTCAAGTCACATGAAAGTCAGACCAAAGTAGTGCAGGAACTACTTTGAAGTCATACAGATATGAATGGTACCCATTGGGAAACATAAGAGGCGACTTGTCATGCGACTTTGGACCCCAAAGTCGCATGACAAGTCGCATAAGTGCGAATGGAGCCTTAAGCTTTGACAATAAAAACTAGACACGGATTGGTTACTTTGCAGCGCTGCACTAGATTCTGCACTCTCCAGTTTCACCCTCGGTTCACACTTAAGCATTTTCCGCAGCGTTTTGCAGAAACGCAGTATAGTCCATTTAACATGATTTCCTATGGGACATGTTCACACCTGTGCGTTTTTACCCGGTGCGTTTTTTGGAAAGGGTTAGGGAGTTTAACGCGTTGCGTTTTTGGCTCTATAGACTTTAATGGAAATGCTGTAGAAAAACATGTATTGAGCTTTTGCTGCGTTTTTGCCGCATTTTGCGCAAAATGCATTGAAAATGCGGCAAAACACAATGCAGAAACGGCTCAAATACAACCTGCATAGGTGTGACCCTAGCCTAAGTACATCTCTGACATTGTGTTCTTCAGCCTGGGTTCACACTGATGCGGTGCAGAATTTGCACAGAAGCTGCTGTGAATTCCGCACCGCATCACAATCACACCCCATTCATTGTAACAGCTGCAGGTGTTTGTTAACACCCTGAAATCGCTTCCCAAAACGCAGTGTGATGTGTAGAATTGGATCGCATAGGTGTGAATACCCATGCAATCCGATTCTAGTGCAGACCAAAAAAAGAGTCCTGTACTTTTTTGGTGCGAGTGCGGTGCGATTTGAGCCATACAAAATGCACTGCACAGAATTTGCATGTTAATGCAGTGTGTTTCCTGTGCGAATCACATGCGTTATGCCGCACCGCAGAAGTGTGAACCCGGGCTCAGTGCCCGTTCACACCATCATGTCGCTTGAAGCTTGTTGCTCCCAGCTTGAAAAAGTACACGAGCCTCATGGGGCAGAGTTGTTTCCTATAGACTTCAATGGGAGCTTCTAAAAAAACGCCTGAAATGCATGGGTAGCATGCGTTTTTTGAGCAGTTTCTTGTCTCTCCTACTAACTAGCTCTCCATTGGCTAATACTAAAACACTCAAGCCTGAAGACCGCTTGTACAAAGTGCATTAAAAAAAAATGCTTGAGTATGAACCTAACCTAAATCCAGCCGTACATGGGTCGGGTATTCTCATTCTGAACTAAAAAATAAGGCCTGATTCCCCCATCCGGACGTAGATGGGGGAATCCTTCCTGCTGTGTTATTGTATTGTGACAGCAGGACTCCCCTGCCATCAGAATTCTCCGGTCAGCGCTGCAGTTGAGTGCCTGCATAAGCACTGATCGAATGAAAATTTTCCAGCAGGACCCTACAGAAGAATTCGATTGATGGATTGTCTTCTCAGGAACGGCTGTAGATAGGATCAAAATTCGTCCGGTTCCTGCTGACATGACCACATTTTAATCCAGGTATGGTCAGCTTGGCAGGTTCCTATATGTGCGATGAGGCAGGACGCATGCATTGCTGTGAATTGTTTCCCTTGGTGGTTGGGGGATTATTCACTAGAATGGGCTGCTTACAGCATTTACTTTGCTACTTCGTCACCATGCAGCCTGCACCCAGGTTCTCACGCACTGTTTGCATGGAGTTCCATTACCAGTTAATGGCGCTGCAAAGAAGATGCGCAGTCCTTCGGAATCCCTATGATGATTATGTGAGCGATTCCCCATCACACAAGTGTGAACGGAGCCTAATAGGGGGGAATACCTACAGAGTCACGCCAGTAGAGGGTGACATATTCCAGCTCCCAAAATCTGACATCTGGAACAGCAACACCAAATGTACTCAGGAAACTATTGTGAACGTGAAAGTAAGGAGAGGGGAAATCAGATCCAATCATGGAAGTAGAGGCATGGGATGCCAAATAAGAAACGGCACAGCAAAGGGTCCATGCTGAATAATTCCATCAATCCAGCCTATTATGAAAGTGTTCCTAAACCCCGGACCCTGCATTCACTATATCTGGTTTCCCCGGACCCTGCATTCACTATATCTGGTTTCCCTGGACCCTGCATTCACTATATCTGAACTCCCCGGACCCTGCATTCACTATATCTGAACTCCCAGGACCCTGCATTCACTATATCTGATCCCCCCCCCCCGGACCCTGCAGTCACTATATCTGGTCTCCCCGAATCCTGCATTCACTATATCTGATCCCCCCCCCCCCGGACCCTGCATTCACTATATCTGGTCTCCCCGGACCCTGCAGTCACTATATCTGATCCCCCCCCCCGGACCCTGCATTCTCTATACCTGGTCCCCCCTGACCCTGCATGCACTATATCCGACCCCCCCTTTCCCCGGGCCTTGCATTCACTATATCCGGTCTCCCAGGCCCTGCATTCACTATACCTGGTCTCCCCGGACCCTGCATTCACTATATCTGATCCCCCCCCCCCCCCCCCCGGACCCTGCATTTACTATATCTGGTCCCCCCCTTCCCCGACCCTGCATTCACTATATCTTCCCCCCCGGACCCTGCATTCACTATATCTTCCCCCCCCCAGACCCTGCATTCACTATATCTGGTCTCCCCGGACCCTGCATTCACTATATCTGATCCCCCCCCGGACCCTGCATTCACTATATCTGGTCCCCCCCTCTCCGACCCTGCATTCACTATATTTTACCCCCCCGGACCCTGCATTCACTGTATCTGGTCTCCCCAGACCCTGCATTCACTATATCCGGTCCCCTTGACCCTGCATTCACTATATCCGGTCTCCCAGGCCCTGCATTCACTATACCTGGTCTCCCCGGACCCTGCATTCACTATATCTGATTCCCCCCCCCCCCCCGGACCCTGCATTCACTATATCTGGTCCCCCCCTTCCCCGACCCTGCATTCACTATATCTTCCCCCCCGGACCCTGCATTCACTATATCTGATCCCCCCCCGGACCATGCATTCACTATATCTGGTCCCCCCCTCTCCGACCCTGCATTCACTATATTTTACCCCCCCGGACCCTGCATTCACTGTATCTGGTCTCCCCAGACCCTGCATTCACTATATCCGGTCCCCCTGGACCCTGCATTCACTATTTCTGGCCTCCCAGGACCCTGCATTCACTATATCTGCCCCCCCCCGGACCCTGCATTCACTATATCTGGTCTCCCCGGTCCCTGCATTCACTATATCTGGTCTCCCCGGACCCTGCATTCACTATATCTGGTCTCCCCGGACCCTGCATTCACTATATCTGGTCTCCCCGGACCCTGCATTCACTATATCTGGTCTCCCCGGACCCTGCATTCACTATATCTGGTCTCCCCGGACCCTGCATTCTCTATATCTGGTCTCCCTGGACCCTGCATTCACTATATCTGGTCTCCCCAGACCCTGCATTCTCTATATCTGGTCTCCCCGGACCCTGCATTCACTATATCTGGTCTCCCACAGTACACACAACATGGAAATGCTGTTATTTTAGTAAATATAAACCGCTAAATACCTTTTCTCATCAGCAGTTAGAGCAGTCCTGTGACTTCTATCAGTGTCCAGCAGAGCACTGGTTAAATCTTGCAGGAGGAGTTTTCTTTCTGCTCTAGGAGGATGCAGGACCCCAGACCATCTGTCTGGACAGTGCCAATTGGCCCTGTGCTGATCACATACACTCTCCCAAGAAGAAAAAAAACTCTCTAGCAATACACACCAAACTGAGCATGTGCAGAGTGACTCTACATGATATGTCACCTCAGGAGATAAGAGGGGCGGCACTGGAAGAAAGGGAGGATCAGAGAAGACAGGATCAAACAGCATTTTTACACAATGGAGAGGATTAACCCCTTAGGTTCCACAGTGAGTATAACAAGCATGCTTTACTGCATATACAGACTGATTTTACTGTTGTAGGTTTAGTAACACTTTAAATAAATTAGTAGAATAATTATTATTATTATTATTATTATTATTATTATTATTAATAATAATAATACAATTACAGATTTATATAGTGCCAACAGTTTGCAAAAATAAAGTACAGCTACATTACAAATTAAGACAAGAATGATTGGGGAGGGGGGCTGATCACAAGAGCTTACAATCTAAATGTAAAGGGAAGTGATACAAAAGGTAGTAACTGTGTGGGGATGAGCTGCTGTAAGTTGATGTTGCTATTGGATTGAAACCTTCGGATTCATATGAAACAATGCATACAACATCTAACTATTCCAGAGACATCGGAGGTAGCCCTCCTGCTATACGAATCCCAGGAATCCGAAGAGGAGACCCCTGAACTGTCAGCCATCAGCCAGGTGTGGATCTACTGCTGTGACCCGGACACGAGGCGTGTACAGCTGGACCTGGCTGAGAGATGAATTGTCATCCATGAGATGTAAATGTCCGCAGAAACCTAATGATTGTGGATGTCCAGTCCTGACGTGTCTGAAATCTGTGCAAAGAACAGATCTACACGCTATAGATGGAGGGGGAGGATGAGGATGAGGACAGAAGTCTCAGTATGCACTGATTTATATACTGCAGGATGGTGTTGATAGAAGTGTGAGCATGCAGTGATTCCTATACTACATGATGAAAATGAGGATGATGATGAGGAGGAGGAGGAGAAGGATGAAGACTGGTACCAGTGTGCAGTGATTCCTATCCTATAGGATGATGATGAAGCTGAGGAGGATGAAGACAGCAGTGTGCAGTGATTTCTCTCCTATATGATGGTAGCAGTGTGCAGTGATTGCTCTCTCCTATATGATGATGATGATGGTAGCAGTGTGCAGTGATTGCTCTCTCCTATATGGTGATTATGGTAGCAGTGTGCAGTGATTGCTCTCTCCTATATGTTGATGATCATGGTAGCAGTGTGCAGTGATTGCTCTCTCCTATATGATGATGAAGATGGCAGCAGTGTGCAGTGATTGCTCTCTCCTATATGTTGATGATGATGATAGCAGTGTGCAATGATTGCTCTCTCCTATATGATGATGATGATGATGGCAGCAGCAGTGTGCAGTGATTGCTCTCTCCTATATGATGATGATGGTAGCAGTGTGCAGTGATTGCTCTCTCCTATATGATGATGATGGCAGCAGCAGTGTGCAGTGATTGCTCTCTCCTATATGATGATGAAGATGGCAGCAGTGTGCAGTGATTGCTCTCTCCTATATGTTGATGATGATGATAGCAGTGTGCAATGATTGCTCTCTCCTATATGATGATGATGATGATGGCAGCAGCAGTGTGCAGTGATTGCTCTCTCCTATATGATGATGATGGTAGCAGTGTGCAGTGATTGCTCTCTCCTATATGATGATGATGGCAGCAGCAGTGTGCAGTGATTGCTCTCTCCTATATGATGATGATGATGGTAGCAGTGTGCAGTGATTGCTCTCCTATATGATGATGATGGTAGCAGTGTGCAGTGATTGCTCTCCTATATGATGATGATGGTAGCAGTGTGCAGTGATTGCTCTCTCCTATTTGGTGATGATGGTAGCAGTGTGCAGTGATTGCTCTCCTACATGGTGATGATGGTAGCAGTGATTGCTCTCTTCTATATGATGATGGTAGCAGTGTGCGGTGATTGCTCTCTTATATGATGATGATGGTAGCAGTGTGCAGTGATTGCTCCCCCATATGATGGTAGCAGTGTGCAGTGATTGCTCCCCCATATGATGGTAGCAGTGTGCAGTGATTGCTCCCCATATGATGGTAGCAGTGTGCAGTGATTGCTCCCCCATATGATCATGGTAGCAGTGTGCAGCGATGTCTGTACTCACAGTCCCGGACGCTCCCCGCACAGCCCGCTCCCCTCGCTCTCTCTCCGGCTCTGTAGTGGAATGTTTGGGCTCCAGCCTTAATGACTGTTCATTGGCAGAGGGGATGCTCGTGACGTCATAGAAGCCCAGCCCCGGGTCGGCCCCCCTGGTTTGGATAGGTGGGAATTGGGTGGGTGTCAGGGGCCACAGAACACCCACATTGTCCCGTCCTGTGTAACCCGACACCCGGCACTGCTCGGCTTTGTAAGGACGGTACCGGAGATCATTCCTCTGTATGGGGACACCCAGTCCACATGGCTACCGCCCGACACCTGCTGTGTCTTCTCCGCGGAGTATGGGGGACCATCTCATTACTGCACCGATCTCCTCCCACCACTGACCTACACACTACATGGGCCACCGACACCAATGATGGGACTATGATGGGGCACTATTCCTCTCACCGACACCAATGATGGGGCACTATTCCTCCCACTGATACCAATGATGGGGCACTATTCCTCCCACTGATACCAATGATGGGGCACTATTCCTCCCACTGAAACCAATGATGGGGCACTATTCCTCCCACTGATACCAATGATGGGGCACTATTCCTCTCACTGATACCAATGATGGGGCACTATTCCTCCCACCTGACAGCAATGATGGGGCGCTATTCCTCCCACTGATACCAATGATGGGGCACTATTCCTCCCACTGACACCAATGATGGGGCACTATTCCTCCCACCTGACACCAATGATGGGGCGCTATTCCTCCCGCCGACACCAATGATGAGGCACTATTCCTCCCACCAACACCAATGATGGGGCGCTATTCCTCCCGCCGACACCAATGACGGGGCGCTATTCCTCCCGCCGATACCAATGATGGGGCGCTATTCCTCCCGCCGACACCAATGATGGGGCACTATTCCCCCCACTGATACCAATGATGGGGCACTATTCCTCCAACTAATACCAATGATGGGGCACTATTCCTCCCACCGATACCAATGATGGGGCACTATTCCTCCCACTGACACCAATGATGGGGCACTATTCCTCCCACTGATACCAATGATGGGGCACTATTCCTCCCACTGATACCAATGATGGAGCACTATTCCTCCCACTGACACCAATGATGGGGCACTATTCCTCCCACTGACACCAATGATGGGACACTATTCCTCCCACTGACACCAATGATGGGACACTATTCCTCCCACTAAAACAAATGATGGGACACTATTCCTCCCACTGACACCAATGATGGGGCACTATTGCTCCCACTGACACCAATGATGGCATTTTAGACTGAGCAGCTAGTTTTTCCAGGGGCTGGGAAGGGGGGGTGGGCTTTCGCGGGGGCGGTTGGTGACGAGATGTTCACAGAGGCGGTCCTCTGCACTGTAATGTAAAGGGGCACTGTGATATAAAGGGGACTGCACTGTAAAGTGGCACTGTATTGATTACACTGCAGCCCCCTTTACATCACAGAGCCCCTTGCAATCAGGTCCCCCCCCTTTCTCTCTAATCACAGTGCCCCCTTATACTCTTTACCTCCCCTGCTCAGTCCTACCTTCGGCAGGGCAGAGGCAGGTTTCAGTGCATGTGTTCCCTCCAGGGTCCCCCTCCCCAAAGATGGTGTCATCCTATCAGCAAAGCTGCAGGGAGAGGAGCTGCAGCTCTCTACTGGTACATTCCCCTTCCCCCTAAAGCACGCGCACATCACTCCCATACTCAAAAAACCCTCCCTGGATCCCACCGACCTGAACAACCTCAGACCCATCTCCCTGCTGCCATTTACATCCAAACTCCTTGAGCGCTTAGTCTACAACCGCCTATGCTCTCACCTCAATGACAAAAACCTCCTCGATCCCCTACAGTCTGGCTTCCATCCCCTACACTCCACCGAAACCGCCTTACTCAAACTTACCAACGACCTGCTAACCGAAAAAGCTAATGGCCACTACTTAGTGCTCCTACTCCTCGACCTCTCCGCGGCCTTTGACACAGTTGACCACCCCCTCCTCCTTAAAAAACTATACTCTCTTGGCCTCAGAGACTCTGCTCTCTCCTGGCTCTCCTCCTATCTATCCAAGCGCTCCTTCAGTGTTACCTATAACGCTGCCACCTCCCCCTCTTTGTTGGGGTCCCCCAAGTCTCTGTCCTCGGGCCCCTTCTCTTCTCCATCTACACCTCCTCCCTTGGCCAGCTGATACACTCCCACGGCTTTAACTACCACCTCTACGCCGATGATACGCAAATCTACCCCTCGCCTCATCCCTTCAGTCTCCGCCCGAATCACTTGCCTTCTGAACGACATATCAGACTGGATGTCACTCCACTTCCTCAAATTAAACCTTTCCAAAACCAAGCTCCTAGTCTTCCCCCCAGCCCGTGCCCCCCCCCTAACCTTTCCATCACGACCAACAACGCCACCATCAGTCCCACTCCGCAAGCCAAAGTTCTAGGTGTCACTCTAGACTCCAATCTGTCCTTCCAGCCCCATGTCCAATCGCTGGCAAACTCATGCAGGCTCCACCTCCGCAACATCTCCAAAATACGTTCGTTCCTAACCCCAGACACTACTAAACAACTCGTTCACTCCCTTATTATCTCACGTCTGGACTACTGCAACTCCCTCCTCACCGGCCTACCTCATCACAGACTATCCCTGCTTCAGTCTATCCTGAACTCAGCGGCCAGACTCATCCACCTTACCAACCGCTCCGTATCCGCCACCCCCCCCCTGTCATTCCCTCCATTGGCTCCCTATTGCCCAACGCATTAAATTCAAACTACTAACACAGACATACAAAGCCATTCATAACGCTGCCCCAAACTACCTCACCGACCTGATACCCAAATACCACCCAACCCGTAATCTTCGCTCCTCACAAGACCTCCTACTCTCTAGTTCCCTGGTCTCCTCCTCCCATGCCCGACTCCAGGACTTCTCAAGGTCTTCCCCCATCCTCTGGAACTCACTACCCCAATCCATCAGACTGTCACCTACCTTCCTCACCTTTAGTCGCACCCTGAAAACCCATCTCTTCAGGGAAGCCTACCCCGCCCTCACCTAACTACCGATCTCCTCCACTCCTCCTACCACTCCATCCCCCACAGCCATTTCCTCCTGTACCACTATCCCCTCCCTCCTAGATTGTAAGCTCCAAGGAGCAGGGCCCTCGAACCCCTCGTGTATTGTTACTGTACTGTCTCATGTACTGTCTCCCACTATAATGTACAACGCTGAGCAAACTTTTTGGCGCTATATAAACACTGTATAATAATAATATTAACAAGCAGTGATTACCCGTGTTTTAATCTGAAAAGACCACCAATCTTCATGCAGATCTCCAGCTCCTCCTGCCCCCTGCTCTGCTGATAGGATGACATTATTGGCGGGGAGTGAGAGTCAAGTAATTTGAAACACAGGGCAGCCATCAGACATTTTTGGGCCCTTTACACAGCTTTAGGCTTGGGCCCCCCGGGCCTGACCACCAACATTCTCCTGGCCCCGCCCACTAGCCATCCCATTGAATCCACCCCCTGGTCATCCCACAGAGTCCTGCAGTGACCCACTTTAATTTTAACACTCTTACAACTTACTATATGAAAATTAAAAGTGTATTCAAAGTCATCAGGGCTTTCAAGATGTAATAGTAAGGAATTACAGTATATTTAGGCCAAAGAGCAGCACAGAGACATACTCATATATTCAGCAAAGAGACATCCCCAAATAGCAATATCAAAGAGATGGCCCAATCCAGCAAAGAGACATCGCCATCCAGCAGAGAGACAACCCAATCCAGCAAAGTGATGGCCCAGTCCAGAAAAGAGACATCCTCATCCAGCAAAGAGACATCCCCCATCCAGCAAAGAGAACCCAATCCAGCAAAGAAATGGCCCAGTCCAGAAAAGAGACATCCCCATCCAGCAAAGAGACATCCCCCATCCAGCAAAGAGAACCCAATCCAGCAAAGAAATGGCCCAGTCCAGAAAAGAGACATCCCAATTCAGCAAAGAGACAACCCAATCCAGCAAAAAGACATCCCAATCCAACAAAAAGACATCCTAATCCAACAAAGAGACATCCCCATATAGCAAAGAGACATCCCCATATAGCAAAGACACAAAACAAACCACACCCCACTGCTGCTATGAGCATTTGGCTGTAACACACACCAGATCAGTGCGCTCTCCTTAATACCCTGTGCAGCTGTCTTGGTGTGTTGGGCGGTGTTAGGAGATGCCCACCGTTGTCCTTTCATTAACACTGTATCCCCAGAGGCTGGCCCAAGAGCTGTGTGTCCCCTGCAGGTGCTTCCTGTGTGTCACTGGAGCCGTTTCTCCCACACCTCCCAGTTTGCTGGCACCAGCCCTGCTTTAGGCCAAATAGCGGGAGGTGAGCGGTGGTTGTGGTCTGTGTCAGTCCTGTTCAAACCGTGGTCACCGCTCACCTCAAGCTGTGTGGCCCAATCATCAACGGCCTGGTGGCCCCGGCCTACTGGGCAAATGCCCGGTGTACCCTATGGCCAGTCCAGGCCTGGATGGGGCAAAATGTTTCCAGCTGACGCCAATCATGAGGCACTATTAATTCAAATGATTCCAGTGATAGGGCATTATTCCTTCCACTGACATTCACAATGAGCAGGGCTTTTCTCAGAGAATAGGTGCAGGAACTCTCCCTTTCCAGGTCACTCCTTGTCTGCGGCCCCTACCCACCTCCGAGCACTGTTCCTTGGTTCTAGATCCCCCAGCAATAGTAGACCTCCCAGCACCAAAAGACCCCCCCCTCAGCAACAATAGACCACTCACAATATAAAACCCCATAGCAACAGCAATGGATCTCCCCTCAAACAGCAACAACAGAGCTTCCCAGCACAATAGACCCCCTCCAGCAAAAATAGATCCCCAGCAGACAGTATCAATAGACCCCCCCAGCACCACCAAGCACTCCTTGCCATTACATACATTCAGTGCTGGAGGTTCTGGAACTGCGTTCCCCCGCATTCCTGCTAAAAAAAAATCCCTGACAATGAGGCATTATTCCTATTCCACTAACCACGTGCACTGGGTGATATATAATTCCACTGCTAACTAATCATGAGCTCATTGAGTTTTTTGCCTTCCACTTACCACTGAGCCTGGGGCATTTCTACCAAAATGATACATGACTTTCGGCGTGAAGGTAAATATTCGGGTATTCGTCTGAACACCTGAACAGCCAAGATTCAGTCCAAATTTGTATTCAGGTCAAACCTCATCCCTATTAGTAAGAGGAAACATCTTAACTGACCATCAATACCACAACCTGCATATGTGGTCACATCAGTGGAGAAGATGGGTCATCTTCATATGTGGTCAGTCACACATCAGAGGAGAAGATGGGTCATCTTCATATGTGGTCAGTCACACATCAGTGGAGAAGATGGGTCATCTTCATATGTGGTCAGTCACACATCAGAGGAGAAGACGGGTCATCTTCATATGTGGTCAGTCACACATCAGAGGAGAAGACGGGTCATCTTCATATGTGGTCAGTCACACATCAGAGGAGAAGAAGGGTCATCTTGTAGGCCACAACCAAGTAACGTTCTTAGTTTATATGTCATATATTATTCAGCAATTTTTTTACCCATATTAACCACTTGCCCTCCTGAGGATTTCCCCCCCTTCCTGGCCAGGCCTTTTTTTTCGATACGGTGTGGTGTTACTTTAACTGACAATTGCACAGTCATGCAACACTGCAACCCAATTAAATTTACGTCTTTTTTTCCCATGAATAGAGCTTTCTTTCGATGGTATTTGATTGCCTCTGTGGTTTTTATTTTTTGCGCTATAAACAAAAAAAGACCAACAATTTTGAGAAAAAAACAATATTTTTGACTTTTTGCTATTAAACATGTCCAGTAAAAATATTTTAAAAATCTAATTTCATCATAACTTTAGGCCAAAATGTATTCTGCTCCGTGTCTTTGCTAAAAAAAATCCCAATACATGTACATTATTTGGTTTATGTGAAAGTTTAAAAGTTATAGCGTTTACAAATGGCGGCATATATACTGGAATTTATCCAAATTTTTTTTTTTTAATAGTAATGGCGGCGATCAGTGACTTATAGCGGGACTGCGCCAGGCATTCTGACACTGGGGGGAACTGTTTTGGTGTCACTGACATCCCCAGTGACACCAACACAGTGATCTGTGCTAATAAAAAGCCCTGACACTGTACTAATGGCACTGAGCAGGAAGGGGTTAACATCTGGGGCAATCAAAGGGTTAACTGTGTGCTGTTTTACTATGAGGCTGTGTGCTGTGTTACACTGTAAGCACACTGCTTTGTATGGCTCTGCTATGCAGAGCCATACAAAGCAGTGTGCAGGAGCTGACCGGAGAGAGATCTATCTTATTTATACACAGGTCTTTACCCCGTCGGAGATACTTGGCAATTACCAAGTGCCAGCAAGAAATCACCAGCTGGGACCCGGTGATTGACAGCCGAGGCCACAAATGGCGGTGCGAGTAGGGCACGTGCATGCCCCCTACCCGGAACTGCAAAATCACAGATATATACGTGATTTTGTGCACCCGTGCTGCCCTCTAGCAGTATTTTTGCTATAGGGTGGCACGGAAGCGGTTAAACTATGATTCAATAATATTTTGTTGTGGTTAGGATGATACAACATGTATACACTCGGGTTGATGTACTAAAACTGGAGGGTGCAAAATTTGGTGCACCTGTGCATGGTAGCCAATCAGCTTTAACTTCAGTTTGTTCAATTAAGCTTTGACAATAAAACAATAGCCTAACAAATAAAAATAAAAACATGCAAGGTTACAACTCTGCCCCGAGATACATCACCAACCTTGTCTCCAAATATCAGCCAAACTTTCCTCTCTGCTCCTCCTAAGACCTCCTGCTCTCTAGCTCCCTTGTTCCCTCCTCCGATGCTCGTCTCCAAGACTTCTACAGAGCCTCTCCCATCCTCTGGAAATCCCTACTCAACTATCTATCTGCCCAACTATCTCCTACTCTGTACACTTTTTCTCCCTGAAAACTCATCTTTTCAAAGAAGACTATCCTGCCTTCAGCTAACAAATTAATCTTTTATTTATGCTGCCAGTTCATCCCACACAGGTATTACCTTTTGTTCCACTAGCCCCTCCCTATTAGATTGTAAGCTCCCAGGTGCAGGGCCCTCCTAATCCTCTTGTATTTAATTTTATCATTGCTGTACTGTCTCCCTTTTTATTGGAAAGCTGCTGGTGTTATATAAATTCTGTATAACAGAGGTCTCCAAAGTTATTAAGCAAAGGGCCAGTTTACTGTGCTTTAGGGGGGCTGGAATGTACCCAGTGGGAGTAAGAAACGCCACAGTATCAGTGCCTCATCACTGGTTTTATTGGGAGGAATCGTGTGCCATTTTTGGTATTGATGGGGAAAATAGTGTCCAATTGATGATGTCAGTAGGGGGAATGATGCCCCATCATTGGTATCAATTGGTGGAATGGTGCACCATCATTGGTATCAGTGGGAGGAATAGTGCCTCATCATTGGTGTCAGTGGGAGGAATAGTGTTCCATCTTTGCTGTCAGTTGGTGAACTGGTGCCCCAAGGGCCAGATAAAGAAAAGTAAAGGGCCACATCCGGCCCCTGGGCCACAGTTTGGAGACAAGTGTTGTATAATAATAATATTGGGTGTTCTAGTGATGTCTCTAGTTTGTCAATTTTTTTCCAAACTTGTAAAATGACTTTGTCTTGGTTCAGCAGAGAACTTATGGAGTAATTTATACTATTATATATGGGTAGCTTTAGGACTTTTTCACTACAGACTAAATGCAATAACGTATTGATATGAGTTACATAGTTAGTCTGGATGAAAAAAGACAAAAGTCCACCCAGTTCAACCAAAAAAAAAAAAGTTATAATCCTACACCCACAGTTGATCCAGAGGAAGGCAAAAAAATCCAGCAAAGCATGAACTAATTTGCTCCTGCAGGGGAAAAAAATCCTTCCTGATCCCCCGAGAGGCAACCGGATATTCCCTGGATCAACTTTACCTATAAATGTTATATCCAGTTATATTCTGTGTATCCAAGATAGAATCCAGGACTTTCCTACCAATTCACTGAGCTGGCCACAACCAACTCTTGAGGGAGTCTATTCCACATTTTCACAGCTCTTTCCAAAACTGAGCTCTTAGTATTCCCCCCATCCTGTGCCCCCTCCCCTGACTTCTCCATCAAGATCAACAACACAATCATCATTCTCTCCCCTCATGCCAGGGTACTAGGTGTAATCCTAGACTCCCATGTGTCCTTTCAGCCCCAAATCCAATCACTGTCCAAATCTTGTAGACTTCACCTCCGCAACATCTCCAAGATACTCCCGTTCATAACCTCGGAAACCACTAAGCAACTTATTCACTCCCTTGTTATATCTCGCCTCGACTATTGTAACTCCCTCCTCATTGGCCGACCTCATTGCAGGCTATCCCCTCTTCAGTCTATCATGAATGCTGCTGCCAGACTCATCCACCTTACTAACCATTTGGTATCTGCCACTCCTCTCTGCCAATCCCTCCACTGGCCTCCACTCAGTGTCCTCCACCCCTCTCTGCCAATCCCTCCACTGGCTTCCCATTGCCCAATGGATAAAATTCAAAACATTAACAATAACATATAAAGCCATTTATAACTCTGCCCCAAATTACATCACTAATCTTGTCTCCAAATATCACCCAAACTGTCCTCTCCGCTCCTCGCAAGACCTCCTACTCTCTAGCTCCCTTGTCTCCTCCTCCCATGCTCCTCTCCAGGACTATTCCAGAGCTTCCCCCATTCTCTGGAACTCTCTACCCCAATTTTTCAGACTATCGCCTACTCTGCTCACTTTTAGGCGATCTCTGAAAACCTATCTCTTCAGGGAAGCCTATCCTGCCCTCAGCTAATACTGGAATCTTCTACTTTTCCAACCAGTCCATCCCCCACAGTTACTACCTTTTGTACCACTAGCCCCTCCCTCTTAGATCCAAGGAACAGGGCCCTCCTATCCCTCTTGTATTGAACTGTATTGTTGCTGTATTGTCTCCCATTATATTGTAAAGTGCTGAGCAAACTGTTGGCGCTATATAAATCCTGTGTAATAATAATAATAATACTTGGAAGAAACCTTTCCGTGTTTGGAGATTAAATCTCTTTTCCTCCAGAAGTAAAGAGTGCCCCCTCATCCTCTATGATGACCTCAGGGTGAATAGCTCTACACCGAGTTCACTATATGGACCACTCATGTATTATACATGGTGATCATATCCCTCTTATGTATTATACATGGTGATCATATCCCCCTTATGTATTATACATGGAGATCATATCCCCCCTTATGTATTATACATGGAGATCATATCCCCCCTTATGTATTATACATGGAGATCATATCCCCCTTATGTATTATACATGGAGAACATATCCCCCCTTATGTATTATACATGGAGATCATATCCCCCCTTATGTATTATACATGGAGATCATATCCCCCTTATGTATTATACATGGAGATCATATCCCCCCTTATGTATTATACATGGAGATCATATCCCCCTTATGTATTATACATGGAGATCATATCCCCCTTATGTATTATACATGGAGATCATATCCCCCCTTATGTATTATACATGGAGATCATATCCCCCCTTATGTATTATACATGGTGATCATATCCCCCCTTATGTATTATACATGGAGATCATATCCCCCCTTATGTATTATACATGGAGATCATATCCCCCCTTATGTATTATACATGGTGATCATATCCCCCCTTATGTAATATACATGGAGATCATATCCCCCCTTATGTATTATACATGGTGATCATATCCCCCCTTATGTAATATACATGGAGATCATATCCCCCCTTATGTATTATACATGGTGATCATATCCCCCCTTATGTATTATACATGGAGATCATATCCCCCTTATTTTTTATACATGGAGATCATATCCCCCCTTATGTATTGTACATGGAGATCATATCCCCTCTTATGTATTATACATGGAGATCATATCCCCCCTTATGCATTATACATGGAGATCATATCCCCCTTATGTATTATACATGGAGATCTTATTCCCCCTTATGTATTATACATGGAGATCATATCCCCCTTATGTATTATACATGGTGATCATATCCCCCCTTATGTAATATACATGGAGATCATATCCCCCCTTATGTATTATACATGGTGATCATATCCCCCCTTATGTAATATACATGGAGATCATATCCCCCTTATTTTTTATACATGGAGATCATATTCCCCCTTATGTATTGTACATGGAGATCATATCCCCTCTTATGTATTATACATGGAGATCATATCCCCTCTTATGTATTATACATGGAGATCATATCCCCCCTTATGCATTATACATGGAGATCATATCCCCCTTATGTATTATACATGGAGATCATATCCCCCCTTATGCATTATACATGGAGATCATATCCCCCTTATGTATTATACATGGAGATCTTATTCCCCCTTATGTATTATACATGGAGATCATATCTCCCCTTATGTATTATACATGGAGATCATATCCCCCCTTATGTATTATACGTGGAGATCATATCCCCCCTTATGTATTATACATGGAGATTATATCCCCCCTTATGTATTATACATGGAGATCATATCCCCCCTTATATATTATACATGGAGATCATATCCCCCCTTATGTATTATACATGGAGATCATATCCCCCCTTATGTATTATACATGGAGATCATATCCCCCCTTATGTATTATACATGGAGATCATATCCCCCTTATTTTTTATACATGGAGATCATATCCCCCCTTATGTATTATACATGGTGATCATATCCCCCCCTTATGTATTATACATGGAGATCATATCCCCCTTATTTTTTATACATGGAGATCATATCCCACCTTATGTATTATACATGGTGATCATATCCCCCCTTATGTATTATACATGGAGATCATATCCCCCCTTATGTATTATACATGGTGATCATATCCCCCCTTAATCTCCTCTTCTCAAGAGATAATAAATTCAGTTCCTCTAATCTTTCCTCATAGCTGAGCTCCTCCATGCCTCTGATCAGTTTGGTTGCCCTTCTCTGTACTTCTCCAGTTCCCCAATGTTCTTTTTGTGAATTGGTGCCCAAAACTGAACTGCATATTCCAGATGAGGTCTTGTAATGATTTGTACCGGGGAAATGATATCTCTCTCTCTCTGGAGTTGATGGCCATTACAATTTTAAAGGACTCCATTGGAATTGGCTTTCACGCAAACTGCTGTAGTGGAGTGCCCCTTTATGTACCTTTATCAACAGCAAATGCATGTTCCTTTAACTCCATACCCCACAATCCCCTGGGCTTCCATCGTGTACCAAAATTCCTTGAAATACCCAGGGGATAGACATGCTCTTCTTCCCAGCTCTTCTTGACATTGGGTGCTCAGAGGGACCCTGCCTGATGAAACAGCAGTGACTGGTCATGGGAGCTGTCACCAGGTGCACAGCTTTCCATTGCTATGTCTGGTGGGTGGACTACGGACATAGAGCATAATAGAGTGCATCTTCTGCCTAAGCCCCAGTTACTGTGGAGGACATGGTGCCAGCAGAGTTTAGAATACTTACCCTTTAGCGGGATAGCATTGTCTTCAGCCTCCGGAACTCGAAAAGACTCCTCCAGCCAAACCCTTTCGAAGCCTGCCTTGGGATGCCTGCAGCCAGCTACCTAAGCTCTCAGCTACAGCCAGCATCCTAGTGAGCGTTACATTAAATAGCTCCAACTATCACTCCTCATACTTGACTGTATTGCACTGTTTATTTTGCAAGTGAACTTCACCTATTATCATTTCTTTAGGAAATCGGTTATACTGTACCGCCATTGGATGATCCAGTGGGCAAACTACTCCCAATGTCCCAGTTACTGTAATGATTTTTTTGGCTGTTATTCTCTGTTCAATACTGACTGCATACTTTTTTACCATTCTCTATGCATTATCACTTTATCCTACATTTATCTATTAACCTGCCTAGCGGTATGATTATTTCATATTTTTGGTGCTGAAAGCGGTACAATTATTTTGCTTGGAAATATGTAGTTTTTTTTATTGTAGGCTGTAATTTTTAGGAATAACTCACTGAAATCTGTCTGAACAAGATTCTAAATCATACATTTAATTCAATAATATAATCAAACCAAAAACACTGAAATTTGAAATAGAGCGCCAAGTTCGCACATCACTGAGCAAAGTCGCAGAATCATTTTCAGTGTCTGCTGACGAATTTCCCCACGAATCATTATCACTCAATTCTGCAAGTGGTTCTGATTTACTATCGCTGTTCTCTAGCTGATCTAAACCCGCTTTTGACCTAAAGGGACACTTTTTGGACGCCATGGACTTTTCTAAGTTTCCAGGCAGAGAGAACAATCAAAATGCAGACAGGGCGCAGGACAAAGCACTAGGGACAAAATGTATGTGAAATGGGTTAAAAACAGCAATGTTTTACCATGTAAAATCGTTTTGAAAAAAATGAAATTTTTTTAAAATTTTCAAATTTCCCGCCGCCGCCGACGCCCGTACGTCCCGACGTCACAGGGACCGGAACACAGGAGCTGGACACATCGTGGGAGCGAAGGACAAGGTAAGTGCTGCAGGGACTCCCTATGCAGCACCGCATGGTAAGCCCGAGTGTAGCTCGGGGTTACCGCTTTTGGTACTGACATTTTACCCCGAGCTACACTCGGGAATACCGTTAGGGAGGTTAAACAAGTTTCACATCGCTGTCTGTCTGATAACTTGGCTGATGCCATTACATAACAGCTCCGCAAACCCAAAAAGCCGTATGCACAATTTACTTCTGTCACACTGCTGAAATACTGTGCATCATCAACAAACGGTGGTGGATATGGGGGTAGCACCAGTCCTCCTGTACGGGGCCCAGACCAGAAGGGGGTTCCCAGGAAGCTGGGTGAATCAGTAGTGTGGAAGTGGAAAAACCCAGATACTCCTGCGCTTGGGGATGGACTCTATATCATAGGGACCACACAACGAAAATCTTGGAATATGCACGCCTCAAAGAACTAGGGAGTCCAAAAGTACTCAATAGAGAAAAACAAACAGAGGGTGCACCAGCCTTGTGTATTACCTTAAAAGTATGTTTATTAGATATTAAAAAATTGTATTCTACTTACAATAGTCAATAAATATAAAGCACATCATGAAGGAACCGCTCTGTCCAATTCTCACTGCGTTTCTGTCTTATAATGAGAATGATGGACATCCAAAAGGCTGACGTGTTTCGAGGACTAGCATCTTCCTCAGAGCCTAACTACCTAAATGTCTCATAAGGCACATCAGAGCGGTTCCTTCATGATGTGCCTTATATTTATTGACTAGTGTGAGTAAAATACATTTTTTTAATATCTAATAAACATACTTTTAAGGTAATGCACAAGTCCGGAGCACCCTCTGTTTGTTTTTCTCTATTCAGCTGGGTGAATCAGATGTGGGCACAATGGGGAGGCAATTACTGGAACCGATCCCCTGTTTGGTTCTCTCTGCAGCAGCTGAAAGCTGGCTTCTTCTCCTCTCCCTCCTGCTTGCTTTCAGCTGCTGCAGAGAGAGCCATACAGGGATCAGATCTGCACCCATTACTCTCCCTGTGCACAATATGTTTCCCCCTGCTTCCCAGGCACCCCTGTGTGCCCCCACCCCCGCAGTGCTGCCAGCTTTCCTCTTCTCCTTCCCACCGGCGCACAATAGGATCTTTCAGGATGGAGAGTGGGGGAAGTTTCCAGTAAATATGTCACATTTTAACATATTTTAAATTTTTTTCTGAAAGAACACAATGAGTGAACAGTACCGATCACTAACTGTGTCAATTCATAACTGAAGCATAGTAAACTGTGTTTTGTTTTGGGTTTTTTTTTGACTTGATAAAGCGCATGCGCGCGAAACATGTTGTCCCGGCAACCGGCCTCCTCCTTCTAAAGCTGTGGCTCCAGCAAGAGTTCCCTCCCTCCGTCTCTCCACATCGTGGTGACGTCTTTCAGGACGCTGGGACATCGGGTACACGTGGTCCCTGCACTGACAGGTATTCTACTCCACCGCTTCCCTCTGAGCAGACGGGCCGTCCATCTTGGAACCTGGCTTCTTAAAGCCACAGGCTGGTTATTTATTTTTTACCATATGAATTATTAAAGGCACACCTCCATATAAGGTGTATTACTTTTATCACAAAACTACACAGCGCCTGGCTCCTGTTCATACACCATACGTTTCCCCCTGCTACCCAGGCACCCCTGTGTGCTCCCACCCCCGCAGTGCTGCCAGATTTCCTCCTCTCCTTCCCACCGGCACACAATAGGATCTTTCAGGATGGAGAGTGGGGGGGAGTTTCCAGTAAATATGTCACATTTTAACTTATTTTACATTTTTTCTGAAAGAACACAATGAGTGAACAGTACCGATCACTAACTGTGTCAATTCATAACTGAAGCATAGTAAACTGTGTTTTGTTTTGGGTTTTTTTTGGGGGGGGGCTGTCAGGTTTGCTGTATGGGGCCCCGTGGTTTCTAACAGCATACAGCAGCCCGGTCAATAATTGCCAAATGTTGCCATTTTTTTTCCTTTATTGCATCAAAGTGCCGTTGATCTCCTGAAGCCTCTTTGCCAGCCACTTTCTGTCTTGTTTCTCAGTCTTTCATGTGATGCACTCCAGTGATGGCTTTATGACGTTTCTCAAGGCGGATTTCCCGATGGTGACAAGAGTGGTGCCTGCCTGCTAAATATCATGACCACATGTAGTCCCTACTATGGGCACATAGTGACAGGGTGTAAAATGTAGCAGGTTTACCAGGTATTATTCTGGTAAAAGTTTCAAATTTAAAAAAATATAAAAAATTACTTTTCAAATTACAATACCGTGTTAGAGATTATATGCGATATACTGTAAGTGATTGGGTTTACATACACCTTAAGGTGGATTTCCAGCTACTCATAAAACTGCCCCCTCTTCCCCCTAAGACCTATGATTACTAACCTGTGTTAGAAAGGTGTGTATATTTACCTACTTGTGATCTGCCCTGTGTCAGCCAGAGGCTTCAATGGCCCACCTGTTGTCGGTGCTCCCTCCTCTCCCCTGCAGCGGCACTGGCTGACACAGGGGAGATCACATAACCAGACGGGAGCAGCTTGAAAATAGGTAAGTATATACATCTTTCTTACACAAGGTTAGTAAGCATAGGTGTTAGGAGGAGGAAGAGGGTGGACCTAAAGTGGTTGTAAACCCTTACATATACCCAGTGAAGAGACTGGCCTCAGGTTATACACAGAGATTAAACAAATCCTCCTACATAAGTTGTACCTTTCTATCTGCATTCTTCTCTTCTCTACATCCATTGAAAGTTTTGAATTTATAAAGCTGGCAGAGCTGTCAAAAAAAGGGGGCGGAGAGCTGAATTACACTGCAGAGCTCAGTGAGGAAAGCTCTGAGAGCTGATTGGAGGGAAGAGACACCCCCCCCTCCACACAGCACATAGGAACAGAGCTGAAACTGCCAATCTGCTGGAGGTCCCTCCCCTGTCACCATTTTTCTCTTGATGTCAGGAAAACTTGTCAGAAGTGATTCATGCTGATAGCAGAGGAAAGAAGCAGCAGACAGAAACTACACTTAATGCCCAGTCACACCGGTGTGATTTCAGGTACGATTTGTGAATTGAAATCGCACCAGAAATCGCATCTAATAAATGTGAATGTCAGTGTCTTAACATTTGTGATTTGCTACAACGCGATTTCTAAAGTAGTTCTTGCATTACCTTTTCTGCCGTTTTGTTGAAATTTCACATACATAGAATATAATGGAAATCGCACTGCAAATTGCAAGAAAGAATTGAAAATCTTCACAATTAGCAATAAAGTCTCCAGAGATCGCATCTAAAAACGCACTGAAATTGCACACAAATCGTGCGATTTTGAATCACAGCAGTGTGATCGATGACTTAGTGCTCTGGATTGAGACAAGTGCACACTATAGAGGGATATGCTTTGTTCATATTTCATGTCTGAGGTTTACAACCATTTTGGGAGTAGTTTGGGTTATCCTGGAATTCCACTTTAAGTATTTGAATGATCCTTTAGTAAATTACCTCCAAACTGTGATTATAATTATAGATTGTATCAGATACACAGTAAATTGCCTATCTGATATTCTAAACCAAAGACAAGATATGGTCTTGAACAGTATAAATGTCATGATAATTATGATGGTTCCAAGTTAATACTTTGCTGGTTGCTCCAACGTGTTTTGCAGGGCACAGCCCGCTTCTTCAGGGAGACAAAGTATGTGATTCTAGAATTATACAAAAATGGCCAAAAAAGTAAAAATGAATATATAGCATGTATAAAGAGATAGTGATAGATCTAACAAATGCATATTACCCATTGATGACATCATAGACTTTACGGGAGGCCAGTGGAAAAACATGAACAATGGACCCCAAAAGGGAAGGAGGAAGAGGATCACTCAATCAGAAATATGGATATACGCCAGTTGGAAAAAGTTAAAAATCCATAATAGGAAGCTGAAAAATCATCAAAATATAGAAATGTTTCAATATCCCAGAGCATTACAAGCTACGCCCCTACTCAAGAAAAGGTTTCCCAGCACACTTGCCAGCCAGCCTATAAAACACCGAACTGTGATTATAATTATAGACTATCAGATACACAGTAAATTGCCTATCTGATATTTTAAACCAAAGACATTAGAAGTGTTGAGGCTGTCATTGCTGACCTCTTCTTTTAATTACAAATGCTAGCTGCCTGGCTGTGATCTGATCCAATGACTTTAGCTCTTATGAGTCACCAGCAGGGGCGGACCGACCATTTGGAAACTCGGGCACTGCCCGAGGGCCCGGGGTCAGTAGGGGGCCCCATGAGATGCCCCTGCTACCTTTTTCATAGGCTTTTTTGACTTTGGGCAAGGACACAGGGTCCCATGATCCCCTATTGCCTGGGGGCCCCACGAGTTATCAGTCTGCCCCTGGTCACCAGCCTATAACAAATATGAAGTTTGGGAGTTTCGACTTCTTTCTGACTTCATTGATCTGCATGTTTGTTCTGGTTCAATGCCTTAGAAGATACTGAAGCCAGAGGCAGCCAGACAACTGGCATTTTCCAAAGAGCCGCAATAGCAGCCCCTAAATGTCTCCCAGGATAGGTTTATTTCAAACACTTTTCAAAGTAAAAGGACTCACTTCACAATACAATAGGTGACATGTTCTAATATGTATCAGGAGAGGCTGAAATATGTTATTGATCCTTTGTTTTACAAGGGCATGCTGTGCGTTGTCTTCTTTTATTCTTCTATAACATTATGCGTGTCTTTTATAGCCGTTGTGTCTGACTCCTTCTATCTCTACAACCCTTTCATGGTTTGTTCAGTGATTCCGGTTTGTGTTGCAGACAATGACACCTTCTGTTGGCCAGAAATGTGGTACATGAAGATCCAAGAAGGATAATGCAGACCTAGATCAATGCAGATCAAGAGTGAAATGCTATATTATCCCATCTGTAGTGTCCTTTGTTATTCTGATGTTTGTCAAAAGGAAGCAGTGAAGGCTTGAGTCAGTCACCACCAGTACACAAGCTGAAACAAAACCAACTAAATAAATGAAGGCTTTTAAAATAACAGGGCTTCATACAATAATACTAAGCAATTGTAACTTGTCCCTGGGCAGGTGGGGTCCAAGAGTCTACCTACCTAGATGAAAATACCCTTTTTACCACCTTGATGGGTTAGGCAAGTAAATACCTCAAATGTTTTCTTAGAGCAAGTCATATGTACAGCTTCACTGTGGTGTATGATTACCATGTGTCCTTGTTTCCTGGGACAGTCCCCGTTTCCAGTGGTCTGTTTCCAGAAAACAAGTGTCCCCAGCCATAACTTTCAATGTGTTAGAGCAGGGGTCTTCAAACTATGGCCCTCCAGCTGTTGAAGTACTACAAGTTCCATCATGCCTCTGGGAGTCTTGCCTGTGGCTGTCAGATTCTTGCAAGGCCTCATGGGACTTGCAGTTCCTCAACACCTGGAAGGCCGTGGTTTGGGGACCCCTGTGTTAGATGGAACATTCCCGCTTGCTCCAGAACCTCCTCCACACCGGTAGCCAATGAAAGAGCTTCCGCTGGGATGAGTCAGAACAAGGTTTGAGAAAGTGTCAGGATTGCCTTGAAACGTGTAGTGTTTCCATGACACCTCCTGTCATCTGACTCGGTTCCCACACTTTCTGAGGAGCTTCCATGGTTCCTGGTTGTCTCTGGGTCAGAGCTGCTAGCTGCACATTGTGGACTATTATTTGCATCTGTGATACTGAGGTTCCAGCAACAAACCACCAGACATTGTGCTGACAAGCGCTTATTTTTCTGATGCATGTGAGTTGCCAACTGTCTTTTTATGCAGTAAAAATATATTTTTACTATACTTAGATCACGCCCTCTGCTCCCAGTTTGTTTGCTACTTGAGAGATCTCTTCAGTCTCCTGAGGTGCTGCACTTTTGGAACCAGAGAAAATGAAAACTCCTGATGCACCTGTCAGGGGCGATTATGGATTTTCTGCTGTGCATCCACTGAGGAACTCATGCTTCACTGCTTGCGCCATTACCTGATGTTTTTTTTCAAGGACTGTGTTTGGCTTTGGCGCTAGGCCCTCTTCATGACTGCACATCCCTGAACTGTATCTCTCCTCTCTTCCTCTGCAAACTTGTCCTATGAGCAGGTAGCATTGGCACAGAAACAACACCTCCTGCACTCAGGGACCCAGATCAAGGGTGAATGGATGGAATGAAAACTTGTAGAAGTTTGTCCACCAATGGATCAAAGGTTGTGCAGCTCTAAACAAGTGTCACGTACCTGATGGGAGACTGAAATGACGAGGTCGGCCTCACTTGTGTCACTAGCCCTGACCCCACTGGAGCTGGAACAGAGGGAGTCTAGGACCCAGGGGAACAAGAGCACCAGTAGTTGTTGTTTGCAGCTCTTGCAGATGATGACTCTGGAAGACCGATGATCTTCTGATTCAGGCACAGTAGTAACAAGCAGAGCAGGTCTTGTAGATTGCCAGGTGTGCACCTGAGCAAGGCAGGTAGTGAGGGTAAGAAACAGGAGCAGAGCCAAGGTCAGGAGCAGAGCCAAAGTCAGGAACCAGTATCAATCAGGAGAGCAATCAGAGTCAGGTGAGGAACAAGCCGAGTCAGCAACATAGGAATCACACAGGAACAAGCAGGACACAGGGGAGCTGAAGACCAGTCAGCACTCAACATGGGCAGAGACACTCTTTAAATAGGCCGTCTGGCGCCAATCTTCGCCGTGCGTGTGCACCTGCGTGTGCGCAATCGCGCATTTCTGCGTGCATGCGCACAACCGATAATTCTTCTCCGGGAATTCCTATGCATGCGCATTTCCGATCGCGATTCGTCTTGCCGGAAATCCCTAAAAACAAGGCTGGGGAAGCCCGACCAGTACTGTTTTGTTTTGTTTGTTTTTTTTGTTTTACTTTGCAGTACAGGTAGCATTGGAGCCAGAGCAAACAAACAAAAGGTTTCACAGTATTAAAGAAGAAAAAGAAAGGGAGAAGGAGACTCACAATAAGGGTCTCCCACCTTGCCAATGGGATTGAATTGGTGCCACACCCCTTAATAACCGGACACTGAAAGATAGATAACCCTAACTGGAAAAACTAATGAAGCTTTGGAGGCACCATACCACGAAATTAAATATTCAAAAAAGTAACAAAATATAGCTTTATTATTAAAATTCAAACCACAGTTGTGGTGTTGAGGGTTGAAACTACAAAACGTTCATCTTAAAAAGCACACTGTGCTAGTAATAAACACAATCAATATAAACCATTACAAGACATGGTCTTGAACAGTATAACTGTCATGATAATTATGATGGTTCCAAGTTAACACTTTGCTGGTTGCTTCGACGCGTTTCGCAGGGCACAGCCCGCTTTTTCAGGGAGACAAAGTATGTGATTCTAGAATTATACAAAAATGGTCAAAAAAGTAAAAATGAATATATAGCATGTTTAAAGAGATAACGATAGATCTAACAAACGATCTATCAGGATTCTCCTAGATTGTAAGCTCCAAGGAGCAGGGCCCTCACATCCCTCTTGTATTGAACTGTATGGTTGCTGTATTGTCTCCCGTTATATTGTAAAGCGCTGAGCAAACTGTTGGCGCCATATAAATCCTGTATAATAATAATATTACCCATTGATGACATCGTAGACTTTATGGGAGGCCAGTGGAAAAAACATGAACAATGGACCCCAAAAGGAAGGGAAGAAGAGGATCACTCAATCAGAAATATGGATATCCGCCAGTTGGAAAAAGTTACAAATCCATAATAGGAAGCTGAAAAATCATCAAAATATAGAAATGTTTCAATATCCCAGAGCATTACAAGCTACACCCCTACTCAACAAAAGGTTTCCCAGCACAGTTGCCAGCCAGCTTACAAAACAACCAAATTGCCCTGTCTTAGAGTTTACGTTAAGAACAGAGAGTTTGGTTTGCACACATTTGCAAATATATTCATAAGCCGCTACGTCAAGGGTCCTCTGTAAATACTGTGGTCCTAACTCTATAATTTTCAGATCCTCCATAGTTGGAGGACATATAGTAATAGATAGATGAAGTGCATATGTGCCTTAAGGGAGCCCACCCCCCATAAAGGTAAAGGGAAACACGTGACACCCAGCTATAACACAATGGTGGCAATGGCATCCAGTGAGTCCCTGCACCCAATTCAACCAACTGTACAAAAAAATGACAACCAACCCAAGGGGGTACAGGGGGGGAACTGCACACTGAAGGTCTTTTACCTAGAATGCATGAAGGTAAAAAAACTTTCAGCCTTTACTACTACTTTGAAAGCCCAATAACTAGGGGAAGAAGAAAAGGCTAAAACACTCACCTTACCTTAGCTCCAGCACTCTCATCCAGTCTCTCTGGTCCTCCAGCTGTAAGCAGTCCCTCAGCATCAGCAGAATGTGGGGCAATTATCTCTGCATTGTACGTGGAGGAGGCAGCCATGCAAGCATGGCCGGGAGCTCCTTGGAGTGGAGGCTTTGTAGGAATGCATGCACTGCTGGAGGGACTTGCTCAATGAATAAGATAAGTACCACTCCATATTTCTGCACCCTAGACAGAAGGAGCAGTTACCACTTACAGTGCAGGGGGGGGGTAGATTTTGTCTATTTCCTAGAGCTGACCTTAAAACTAGTAATAGATACAACATATTGTAGTCTGCCCTCTGAGCAATCAGTGTTTTCAGTAGACATATGCAGTTTGTTACATTCCAAAATTAAATTTGGATACATTTCTTGTCATCTACTCCCTCATCATATCACGACTCGACTACTGCAACTCCCTCCTCACTGGCCTGCCTCGCCGCTGGCTATCCCCGCTTCAGTCGATCCTGAATTACGGCTGCCAGACTCATTCACCTTTCCAACCGCTCCGTTTCTGCCACCCCCTCTGCCAATCCCTCCACTGGCTTCCGATTGCGCAACGGATCAAATTCAAAATCCCAACACTGACGTACAAAGCTGTCCACCATACTGCCCCGAACTACATCACCGACCTAATAGCCAAGTACCACCCAGCACGCACACTCCGCTCCTCACAAGACCTCCTTCTCTCTAGTTCCCTGGTCTCCTCCTCCCATGCCCGCCTCCAGGACTTCTCCATGGTGTCACCCATCCTCTGGAACTCCCTGCCCCAACCCATCAGATTATCGCCTACTCTCCTCTCCTTTAGGCGCACCCTGAAAACCCACCTCTTCAGGGAAGCCTACCCCACCCCCTGCTAACTTGCCGACCTCCTCCACTCTTCCTACCACTCCATCCCCCACAGCTTTCTCCTCCTGTGCCACCATCCCCTCCCTCCTAGATTGTAAGCTCGAAAGAGCAGGGCCCTCGATCCCCTCATGTTTTGCATTGTATTGTATTGTTATTGTTCTGTCCCCCATTGTAATGTACAGCGCTGAGCAAACTATTGGCGCTTTATAAATACTGTATAGTAATATTAATATGGAAATTCGGATGTATCCGAATTTCCAAATTACAATAGTAACTACTGTAATTTAAATGAATCAAAAAAAATTAAACAACATTTCGGCTACAATTCAAATCAAATTCGAAAACAAAATCAAATTTTAAGACAAATTCGAAATATAAAAATTGCTGAATATTACTGATTCCCTTCAAAAACTGTGTGCATTACTTTTAGAATATGGCCATCTTCTGAAATTTTAATTTTGAAAAGAATACAATAGAATAAAACAGACTAGAATAGAGAATAATAGAATAGAAAATAAAGAATAAAATAGAATAGAAAATAAAGGAATAGAAAAGAATAGAATAAAATAGAAAGAATTTAGCTGTTTTCTGAAATTTGAATTTTGAAAAGAAAATAATAAAATAGAATATACTAGAACAGAAAAGAAAAGAGTAAAACAGAATAGAATAGAAAATAAAAGAATAGAATAAAATAGAATAGAACAGAAAAGAAAAGAAAAAAGTAAAACAGAATAGAAAATAAAAGAATAGAATAAAAATAGAATAGAAAATAAATGAATATAATAGAAAAGAATAGAATAGAAAAGTCTCGATGGAGGAGTGTGGACCCTACGGAGTGGTGGAGGGGACTCCTGGCGCGAGCCGGCTGTGAGGGTCGGTCGGACTGGGGAGCTCCCAGGGGCGGCTGCTGCGGCGTCTTCTCTTTGGTGCCGAGGTGCTCCCTGGAGCTGTGAGGACACTGGGGCGGTCACGTGACTCACCTCAAGGAAGCACTGGGAGGTGGGGAAGCTGGCCGGCGTTCTTGGAGGGAAGGAGACGCCGACTCCCCCCCCCCCTCACAAGGAACTGTGGTTGCTTGGATCCCACTGAAGTTGGGAGAACCCCCTCTCTGCAACCTGCATAAAAGGACTGCCGAAACCCCCCAGAGGAGAGTGATCGAAGCCGCCTCACCCAGGAGAAAGTGGAGAAAGCGTCAGGAGGGCGAGTGTGAACGGCTGCCTGCTGTGTTGGAGGAGATACATGGGGGAATAGAGATATGAAGAGATGTGATGTAAAATTAAAAGGGGGTCTCACCCAGAGGGTCTAAAGGAGGAGAGAGGAAGGAGAAGGAAATAAAAGAGGTGGAAGGAGAATAAGTTACAAGCAAATAAAGACCCAAAAGAAGTGGAACTTGGTGGAGGTGATTAGACAAAGAGGGGAGAGGAAAAGTAAAAGAAAGAACGTGATGAGAATATTTTCATGGAGGAGAGTGTAAAAGTGACTATAACCTGAATAATTAGTTCCAAAAATAGCCCCCAAGAACCCTTAAAACTTTGAAAACAGTGTGGACATTATGAAAAATAAAGTGCTTAAAGGAGGCGGGGCTAAGGCTTCCCAAACAGTCTCAATTACAAAATATATACCCTCACAGGAGCAACAGACCCCAGAAAGACAACAGGGAATATCTGAAAGAAGTGAGACGGAAATCAGTGTTGGAGAAAACTCCAGACTATCCCTAGGAATAGCTGATAGTAGCCAACAAATGGAAGGAGTGGGGATGGAAAATGTAGAATAACAAGATAAGAGCTCACAGATGCCCACTAAAACAGAAATAGCGGAAATGTTTAACCTCTTCCATACCGGGCAATTTTACCCCCTTCCTGCCCAGGCCATTTTTTCAGGTTTCAGCGCTCTCACACTTTGAATGACAATTGCGCGGTCATACAACATTGTAGCTAAACTAAAATTTTATAATTTTCTTCACACAACTAGAGCTTTCTTTTGGTGGTATTTAATCATCACTGGGGTTTTTATTTTTTGCTAAATTAACAAAAAAAGACCAAACATTTTGAAAAAAACACGTTTTTCTTTGTTTCTGTTATAAAAATTTGCAAAAAAATCATTGTTCTTCGAAAATTTAGGACAAGATGTATTCTGCTACATGTCTTTGGTGAAAATAACCCAAATTAGGATGTATTTTTTAGTTTGTAGGAAAGTTATAGAGATCACAAACTATGGGATAGATCTGAATATTGATCAATCCTGAAGTACTGACAGCCAGTCTAATTTCTTGAGGTCATAGAATGTCAGAACAGTACAGATATCCCCCAAATGACCCCTTTTTGCAAAGTAGACAGTCTGACATACTTCATAAGAGGCATGGCGAGTTTTTTGAAGTTGTATTTTTTTTGTCATAATTTTTCGGAACATTAAAAAATTAAAAAAATTATTTTCACAATTTTTTTTTTTACATACTGTCACCAGTGCAGTACAGCATCATCATATAACTGTCATGGCGGTGATCAGGGACACTGACTGGTGACAGTATGAAAAAAAAAAAGATCAAATTTTTTAAAACATTTTTTATTATTTTTAATTTTTTATTAAATTTTTTTCTTTTTTTTAAGATTTTTTTTCATATTTCACTATGACCAAAGTAGTACAACATTACCATAGTAACATTGTACCACTTGGGGAAGTGATCAGTATTTTTTTATTTTTTTTATTTTACACAATTTGCTTATAGCAAAGAATTACTTTAAGCAAGCATTTACCTGAATGACATCAATTCATTCAGGGTTTTTTTTTTTTTTTTTTTTTATGCTTAGCTGTGATTTGGCCACAGCTAATCACATGACACAGCTGGGCTGTGATTGGTCCATCTTGTGCATGTGATCGCTGTGACCATTCACAGCTAGACACACTAGTATACAATAGATGGCATGAATGAAGTCATCCATTGTATACAACTGTCATGTGACCTGCTGTGATTGGTCACAGCAGGTCACATGGTACCGGCAACGGGGCCGGTACTCAGATCTGTCATCGGCCGTGTCTGAGGTACACGCCCGGTCACAGATCGCACCGCTGTGCGGCTCTGCAGGCGCGCAAACTGCGCATGCCCGGGAGAATGCTGAGGGATTTTGCCAGCCGCCAAATGGCCTTTGGCTAGGCGGCAAGAGGTTAAAAGGACTGGCGAAATCCATAAAACAAGAAATGGCGAAAATACACAAGGACTTGGGGCAAATATTGTCCAGAGTGGAGGAGACGGAAGAAAAGGTGGATAAACATGCCCAAATTATCCAGAAGTTAGAAAAAAGGATGATAGAAATAAGAAAAGAACAAAGAAATCTGCTATATAAAATAGAAGATCAGGAGAATAGGGATAGGAGAAGTAACTTAAGGATACAAGGTCTTCCAGAGATATCTCAAGAAGAAGATCTAATGGGAATAATAAGGAAAATGCTGAACACTATAATGGACAGACCTACATCAGAGACTCTTAAAATGGACAGAGTATATAGAATAGGAAGACATCAACAAGAAGTTAGAAAAGAAAATACGAGAGACGTAGAGATGTAATTGTGCAATTTCATAATTATATGAATGAGATAAAGAAGAAATCTGGAAGAAGATAAAAGGAAGAACTGTGATAAAATATGGAGAAATAAATATACAGATTTTTGCTGATTTAGCCACAGAAACATTGATAAGAAGGAGATCTCTGAAACCATTATTAGAGCAGATGAGAAAGCAGAATATTCGATACAGCTGGGGATTCCCGGCGTGTTTAAATGGTTGGAAAAATGGTCGTTCAGCAAGATTGAGACATCCGGAAGACTTAAGTGACTTTTGTGAGAGACTTGATTTACAGAAAGTAGATATCCCTGGGTGGGAAGTAGAAGAAGGGGATATACGGGCTAAAGGAAAAGAGGGTTGCAGGTTGTGTCAAGAAGGAATAGGGAGTAGAGATGGTAAATAGGACCCATTTCTGCTTCCCTCTTAGTATTTTGGTGTGGTTTTTTTACTTTTTTTTTACTTTTTCTCTTTTTTCTTCCCTCCTTCAACATTATATTTATTATTACTATTTTTTCTTTCTATTTCTGCCTCTTTTTTTTCCCTCTCTTTTCCTCCTTTTTTGAGTAAGGCAGGACACGGAGGTTTAGGTATGAATACTCAAGGAACGTACATGGTCAGAGCTTCACTCTAAAGTTGAATCAAAGGTGGGGTTAGGACCACAAATGATTTATAGGCAAGAAAGTAGCCTAAAATGGGATGGTGGGAGGGGAAGGTGGGGGGAGGGAGGGAGGGAAGGGGATGGGAGGAGGGTGGGGATGGGGGAGGGGGGAGAGGGGGAAGACTCTGCAATATAGTAGGAGATATAATAGTTTGGAGAAGTTTTAGGGAACAATGGAGTAGTTTTGGATAAGATAGGAGGAGACTGGGGATGGAGGAAATGGGAAGAATGGAAGAAATTCACTTTGTGACTTTTAATGTTAATGGTTTAAATAGCCCTGGGAAGAGATTTAGGATATTTAAAGAGATTCAGCATAGATTGTCCTCAGTGGTTTTTCTACAGGAGACACATTTGGGGCCAGAAACAAATGTGAAATTGAATTCCAGATATTATCCAATGTGGTTTTATGCAGATTCCCCAATTAGAAGAGCTAAAGGAGTGGCAATAGGTTTTGCAAAAAATATAAGGTTTAAATTGGAAGACAGTTTGGTAGACCCTGAAGACAGATTTTTGTTTCTGAAGGGAAAATTACAAGAAATAGATTGCACACTATCAAATATTTATTGCCCGAATAAAAAACCAGAGATATTCCTAAAAGATACTCTGAAAAAATTATTGGATTTCAAAAAAGGTGGTTTAATTGTGGCAGGAGATTTCAATCTTTGTATGGATCCTCAGATAGACATGACATCTCCTGTGCAGAAAGAGTAAAGTAGATCTCTGAGATCCTTGAAAAAAATGATATATCAATGTCAATTTGTAGATATATGGAGAATTAAGCATATGAAGGACAGAGATTATACGTTTTACTCACATGCACATGAGGAGTATTTAAGATTGGATTATATATTGCTGGAACATCGACTCCTTGAGGCTTTGGTCAAAGTAAAAATAGAAGTGATGTCAATATCGCACCACTCTCCTGTCACAATGCAACTATTATGGGGGAAGGAGCAGAAGGGGGGAAATGGTTGGAGATTAAATGAGACACTTCTTCAGGATCAGAAGACTGATGAGAAAATTAAAAAAGAAATAGAGCAATTCTTTGAAGAGAATGATTCGGAGGAAGTGTCTGTGGCAACGGTGTGGGAGGCCCATAAGGCGTATATTAGAGGAATTCTGATAACGATAGGAGCTAAGCAGAAGAGGGAAAAAAGAGAAAAAAGGAATACGCTTCTAAGGGAACTCTGTGAGCTAGAACAGACACACAAACATAGAGTAACAAAAGAGATTATGCAGAGGGTAACAAACAAAAGAGAATAATTAAATAATTTCCTGGAAGAAGAGAAGAGTATTTAATAAAATGATAAGTGAGAGATATAGATGGGGAGACAGGCCAGGAAAGTATTTAATGAGAGCTCAGAGAAAAAAGAAAACCAGGAACTATATAGAGAAAATAAGAGATCCCAAAGGAGAATTCGTGTTTTCAACTAAAGATATAGCTAAAGTGTTTAAAGAATATTATAATAACTTATATAATATTATTCCCCACAGTTCTAGAAATAAAGAAGAAGCAGGAAAAATAGAAAAAAGACGGACATACTTAAAAAAGGCGGGACTACCAAAAATAAATGAGGAACAATTAAAATCTCTCGAATTAGAAATAATGCAGGATACAAACAGCATTAAAAAGTATAATAGCAGGGAAAAGCCCAGGACCAGATGGAAATACCGTAAGGTATCATAAAAATATAAAAAACTATTAGTACCTAAACTGAGGATTTATATGAATGCATTGGGTGGAGAGATGGAAATGAGAAAGGAATCCCTACAAGCACATGTAGTTCTCATACATAAAGAAGGAAAGGATGATACTCACTGTTCAAGTTATAGGCCGATTTCCTTATTAAACACAGACGCTAAACTATATGCAAAAGTTCTGGCAAATAGGTTAAAAGATCATATGCCAGAATGGATACACATAGATCAAGTAGGATTTGTCCCAGGGAGAGAGGGTAGTGATAACGGACTGAGATCATTGTTTCTCATACAAAAAAGTAGACAAGGAAAAACCCCTGTGGTGGTTCTCTCGATTGATACTGAAAAGGCTTTCGATAGAGTAGACTGGTGATACATGTTGGATACAGTGGAAGTATTGGGGATGGGTCCGAGAATGAGAGAATGGATAAGGAAATTATATAGTCAACCCTCTGCAGCAATTATGGTCAATGGGGAATTATCAGAGTATTTTGGGGTGCAAAACGGAACAAGACAGGGTTATCCCGTCTCCACTTCTGTATGTTTTGTTATTAGAATCTCTATTAGCTACAATAAGGAATAATATAGATATAAAAGGAATCTGGATAGGAGACACAGAGCATAAGGTGGCAGCTTATGCAGATGATATGCTGTTCTATGTGGGAAACCCAAGGATTACATTGCCAAATTTAATGAGAGCATTGAAAGAGTACGGGGAGATATCAAATTTAAAAATTAATCCAACAAAAACAGAGAATTTAAATATAAATCTTCCAAATAGTGAGAAAAATAGATTACAGGAGGAATTCCCCTTTGTTTGGCGAGGAAAAGAACTAAAATACTTAGGAATAAAACTAACTGTATCCTCCAAGTACTTGTAAAAAATGAATTGCAGCACAGTGGCTAAATGGTTAGCACTTCCGCCTGTACTAAAGTCGGTTCAAATCCCAACCACGGCACCACCTGCCTGGAGTTTGCATGTTCTCCCTGTGCCTGCATGGGTTTCCTCCGGGTACTCCGGTTTCCTTCCACACTCCAAAGACATGCTGGTAGATTAATTAGATCCTGTCTAAATTGGCCCATGTATGTATGAATGTAAGTTAGGGACCTTAGATTGTACGCCCCTTGAGGGTTAGGGGCTGATGTGAATGTACAATATATATATAAAGCGCTGCGTAAATTGACGGCGCTATATAAGTACCTGAAATAGATACATAAATAATTACATCCCTTTTTTAAATGAGATTAAGGATGAACTAAGGAAATTAGGAGGGCGTACCTCGTCGTGGATAGGACGTATAAATTTGATAAAAATGGCGATCGTTCCAAAAATTCTATATAAATTTCAAATGATACCAATTAAATTACCAGAAGTATATTTTAGAACAATTAAAAAAATGTTAACAAGATTTATCTGGAGGAATAAAAAACCGAGGATAAGCTATGAAATCTTAAAGTAGAAATAAAGAGAGAGGTGGACTGGGAGTACCAGACTTGAAAAGATACTATAGCTCGGTAATAATGGTGAGAATTTTTGATTGGACACATAATGCAAAAGGGAAAAGTTGGGTTAAAATAGAAAATACATTAAGTTGTACCAATTTAAGTAGAATCATATGGTTACCTCCACAATACCGAGGATTAGTAGATAGCACAAGCTTGTTCACATTAAATGTTTTAAGAGTGTGGGATGCTTTACACAAATAGATGGGATGGGAATTTAATTCATTATTAATGCCCTTAGGGTCCACAGAGTTTTTCCCCCTGGGTAAAGAAGGTATCACAGGGAAGCGGATAAAGAAGGAAGACGCACAATTAAAGGATATAATGGTGGGGGAGGAAATAGAATCACTTAAGGAACTGGAAAAAAAAGATGTGTTCACAAAAATGGATCAGTGGCATTATTTTCAATTGAAACACTTTATATGGAAGCTTCCAAAGCCTTTAAGAATAAGAAAGGATTGGAACCCTTTTGAGCATTTGTTAGATACACGGGGAGATGGGAAACATGCAACTTCTAAAATATATAAGATTCTCACTGAAATAGACACTGATATAGGCCTCCATTTATAGAAAAATGGGAAAGGGATATGGGACTGACACTAGATGTGGAGAAACAGAGGATAATGTATAGAGTAATTCACGGGAATGTAAATATGAAGGATGTTGAGATGAATTATAAGTGTTTGGTAGGATGGTATATCACACCAAGTGTGGTACATAGAATAAGTGCGGATAATTCACCTTTGTGTTGGCGTGGATGTGGAGGTAGAAGCACAATGTATCATATATGGTATGAATGTCCTAAAATCCAAGAGTATTTGGGGAAAATAGTAAGTTTGATTCACAAAATTTCAGAGGTAGAAGTAATAAAAGACCCAGAGACTTGCCTTTTTCACAGTACCAAGCTTTCAGTCAAAAAATATAAAAAAATCTGGTCTATTGTATTAGTTGAACGCAGCAAAGGGATTGATACCCAAGTTTTGGAGGAGACAGGAGGTGCCGAAAATAAAAGATTGGGTTGACAGGGTAGATCCAATATGTAGATTGGAGGAACTTTACCATATGAATGAAGATAAGATGGAGAGTCCCCATATAAGATGGAACAAATGGGATGCATTTAAAAAGTCAAAGTTAAATGTGGAGTTGATGGGGGATTAATATAAAACAATAAGGCCTTTACTCGCTCCTGCCTTTGTCGAGATTGGATCCCTAGAAAGGAATAGGAAATTGCAGTCGTGGGGGGGGATGCAGGGGAGAAGGGTGGTGAATAGGTAGAAGGGGTGGGTCTAGGAGGGGGGGATAAATTGAAAAGATTGTTAATCTGAAAAACTAATAAATATTTAAATAAAAAAAAAGAAAAGAATGGAAAAGAATAAAAGAGAAAATAAAAGAATAGAAAAAAAAATAGAAAGAATATAACCGTCTTCCAAAATTTGAATAGAATAAATTCCAATTCGATAGTTTTCAATTAATTGAATTTTAATTCAAATTCGAAAACGAATAAACAAAACACAACTACACGAATTCTGAAAACAAATTAAATGAATGTAACTAATTTTACTACATGAAATTATTTAAATAACGAATCACAACATTTTTCATTCTGCACATCTAATTTTCAAATGCCAGGATTATTGTGAGGAAAACAACAAAGATCGGGGGGGAAAAATCCAGAAAATCCAATCACTTATTCTCCCAGCAGCAATCAGATGGATCAGTCAGTTGTTAATTACAGATATGGCCATTGTTTGAATACACCTGATTGGGTGTCAGTTGCCTTATACCTCATGGTACCACCGTATCAGGCTGGGTCAGTGGATAAAAGCGCCACTTCCACTGCTGGTCAGATGTCATCCAAACAGATAAAAAGATCATTGATGTCAAGCTCATTCTGCCAACTGACGGTACCATCAAATAGGAAAGTCAATCAGCCACAGCTCAAGGAAACCATTCCAACCTCTGAAGGAACTCTGGGACTCTGGAACTGTTGTTGAGAATGGTTAATCTATTTCACGTGGATAATGGAAAGGAAACATGACAAGAAGAAAAGAAAATAAGCAACAAATCAAGCTGTGTATATAAGTAATATATGTTCATCGAAACAGAAAGATAAGGCTGCATCCTGTAAAGTCATTTTGGACATGGTAGTAACCAACACTAGGCTACTGATGAAGGTCTTACATATGGCCTGGAGCATTTGAAGTGGTTACAAATTTATTGGGTCATCTGTAGTTTTTCATCACTTTATTCTCACTGCTTCCTGCAGTAAACTCTACAAGTACACACTCAAAACTGTCCAGTTTTTTTTTCTCAGTATTACGCGTGTTATTCCTCTTGCTTTGAAGACTGAGATGTTTCTTTTGACGGCATCACCCGAGGCTTTTTCTTCCTTTCCTCTGTTTTGTCTTAGTGAGAAAAGTGTTGTGTACCTTGTCATTTTTCACTCCCTGGACTTGAGTTTGACAGACACCACATCCAGCTGCTCTGCACTCTGTTTAATCACTTGCTGGGAATTGCATTCTTTGTGAACCTTCATCACCTGCCATCAAGACTTGGGAAGATCCTGCTGAGGAACACACAGGAGGTTTATAAGAGACCCCCTGCCTGGCAGCAGGCCATTCATTGTAGCAATCACTCGCTAGTAATAGCACTTAGCAAGGCAAAATAAAATAACCTTTTGCTCACATTAACACAAAAATGAAAAAGAAAAAATATTCTTGTGTCATACACAAGAACATCATAAAAAAAGATATATACCGTATTTGCCGGCGTATAAGACGACTTTTTACCCCTTAAAAATCTTCTCAAAAGTCGGGGGTCGTCTTATACGCCGGTATAACATGACATGACACTTTTTAGGGGGGCGGCGCGGTGCCGCCGCCGCCCCCCTCCTTCCCCTAACGGAAGGGACACTAAGTACAGGGGTGGGCAGGGGCTATTTCTTACCTGGTTCCGGTCCCACGACGATCCGGTCCAGGAAGCGCGGCTGCGCCTTCAGTTCGGCCACTGGAGTTCGCGCGGCTGCTCGGCTCCGCCTCCTCACCAGCGATTGGCCGCCAGAACTGTAGCTCAGGAAAGGCACACAGGCGGCCAATCACCGGCGAGAGGGTGGAGCCGAGCGGCCGCGCGAAAATCGAGTGCAGGACCAGCAGGTAAGTGGTCAGTGTAGAGGTGCTGCTGCAACCACATATGCTGGCTGCAGCAGCACCATACGAGAACAGAGTCAGCAAGTGTCAGTGGGAGGAATAGTGCCCCATCATTGGTGTCACTGATACCAATGATGGGGCACTATTCCTCCCGCTGATACCTATGATGGGGCACTATTCCTCCCACTGACACCAACGATGGGGCACTATTCCTCCCCCCCACTGACACCAACGATGGGGCACTATTCCCCCCCCCCCACTGACACCAACGATGGGGCACTATTCCCCCCCCCACTGACACCAACGATGGGGCACTATTCCACCCCCCACTGACACCAATGATGGGGCACTATTCCACCCCCACTGACACCAATGATGGGGCACTATTCCTCCCCCCCACTGACACCAACGATGGGGCACTATTCCCCCCCCCACTGACACCAACGATGGGGCACTATTTCACCCCCCACTGACACCAATGATGGGACACCATTCCTCCCACTGACACCAATGTTGGGACACTATTCCTCCTACTGACACCAATGATGGGGCACCATTCCCCCCACTGATACTAATGATGGGACACTATTCCCCCCACTGATACCAATGATGGGGCACTATTCCCCCCACTGATACCGATGATGGGGCACTATTCCCCCCACTGATACCGATGATGGGGCACTATTCCTCCCACTGATACCAATGATGGGGCACTATTCCTCCCACTGGTGTGCACTGGAAGAGGGGTAGTCTTATACGGCGAGTATAGCCCAAACACTACATTTTAGCAGGAAAAGTAGGGGGGTCGTCTTATACGCCGGCAAATACGGTATGCTCAGAAAGATGGATATTCTAAAATGCTGTTGGTAAAGAACTGCCATCAGAACCAGTCAGCTGCAGCCAGATCAGACAATGTGATACATCTACAGTATAGTCATCTACTTTTTTAATGTTTCTTTTATTATTTAATTATAACTATTATTATTTCTATTATTATGATGGTGATGAGGACAGGACAGCACAGTGGCTAAATGGTTAGCACTTCCACCTGGCAGTATTATTATTATTATACAGTATTTATAAAGCGCCAATAGTTCGCTCAGCGCTGTACATTACAAAGGGGGACAGAACATGTGACAGAACAATACCAATACAATGCAAAACATGAGGGGATTGAGGGCCCTGCTCCTTGGAGCTTACAATCTAGGAGGGAGGGGATGGTGGCACAGGAGGAGATAGCTGTGGGGGATGGGGTGGTAGGAAGAGTGGAGGAGGTCGGGAATTAGCAGGGGGTGGGGTAGGCTTCCCTGAAGAGGTGGGTTTTCAGGGTGCGCCTAAAGGAGAGGAGAGTAGGTGATAATCTGATGGGTTGGGGCAGGGAGTTCCAGAGGATGGGTGACACCCTGGAGAAGTCCTGGAGGCGGGCATGGGAGGAGGAGACCAGGGAACTAAAGAGAAGGAGGTCTTGTGAGGAGAGGAGTGTGCATGCTGGGCGGTACTTGGATGTTAGGTCAGTGATGTAGTTCAGGGCAGTATGGTGGACGGCTTTGTACGTCAGTGTTAGGATTTTGAATTTGACCCGTTGCGCAATCGGAAGCCAGTGGAGGGATTGGCAGAGGGGGGTGGCGGAAACGAAGCGGTTGGAAAGGTGAATGAGTCCGGCAGCCGTATTCAGGATCGACTGAAGCGGGTATAGCCAGCGGCGAGGCAGGCCAGTGAGGAGGGAGTTGCAGTAGTTGAGTCGTGATATGATGAGGGAGTGGATGAGCTGTTTAGTGGTTTCTGGGGTTAGGAACCTGCGTATTTTGGCGATGTTGCGGAGGTGGAGTCTGCATGAGTTCGTTAAAGATTGGACTTGGGGCTGGAAGGATAGGTTGGAGTCCAGAATGACACCAAGTACTCTGGCCTGCGGGGCGGGTTTGATGGTGGCGTTGTTGGATGTGATGGCAGTACTAGGGTTGTTGGTTCCCAACCATGGCACTACCTGCTTGGAGGGTGCATGTTCTTCCTGTGCCTGTGTGGGTTTCCTCCGGGTACTCTGGTTTCCTCACACACTCCAAAGACATGCTAGTAGGTGAATTGGATCCTGTCTAAATTGTCCCTAGTATGTGTATGTATATAATGCCCCGTACACACTATAAGAAAATCGTACGAAAAATTTCACGGAACCACTGATCAAACAATTTTCTCTTTGTTGATGAGCAGGATGTTTTAACCGATAACCATATTGTGAACAAAAAAATCCGGTTGAACAACAGTGAAAAATTTTGTTGTTTTGTATACGAACGACCGATTTTCTATGCGGTGGTCAGGGGCGGACTGACAACTCATGGGGCCCCCGGGCAATAAGGGATCATGGGGCCCCTGTGTCCTTGCCCAAACTCAAAAAAGCCCATGAAAAAGGTACCAGGGGCATCTCATGGGGCCCCCTACTGACCCCGGGCACTCGGGCAGTGCCTGAGTTTCCAAATGGTCAGTCCTCCCCTGGCGGTGGTATGACGGTCTTACGAAAAAAAATCTATCAAGCGCGATCACGCATGAGCGGAAACAGAAGATGTCTCGGATGTTTATGTCCAAGGAATCTTCATAAACATGAACGAAAAATCCAAATGTTAAAAGTAGATTGGCCCAATGAGATAATGAAACCAGAATTCTGCAGATTATATTTTATATATCACTATTTATGTATATAGGTCATGTAATAAACGATATTATACTCATTGTTATTAATTGTTGTGTATATCCTCATTCTGGCTGGAAGAGCGTGGCTCCAAGGTCACACACACACCGCATGACTTCCACTTGTATGGAAGACGTCAACACTACGTATTGCCCGAAAAACGATTTTTTTATATTGGTTAATGTGGGCCACAGCCAAGGAATGAACGCCTCTCGGTCGTTGGATGACCGATCGGTTGATTTTCTAATCATGTATTCCCACCTTAAGTTAGGGACCTTAGATTGTATGCCCCTTGAGGGTTAGGGACTGATGTGAATGTACAATATATACTGTATGTAAAGCACTGCGTAAATTGACAGCGCTATATAAATACCTGTAATAAATAATAATGAGTGTTTTTATTTATTGTAATTATTAAGATTTATTTTAATATTTAATTTTTATGTAATTATTATTTAAGTTTAATTCAACTTCCTTTCTTAAATGGAATAAGTGTGGCACAACCAGGATTCTTTCAAGAGCTGATCGCCCCGCCAAGCTGAGCAATTGAGGAAGAATGACCTTAGTAAGAGAGGTGACCAGGAACCCAACCGATTACTCTGACTGAGCTCCAGAGATCCTGTGTTGAGATGGGGCAAAATTCCAGAAGGACAACCAGCACTGCATCCCTCCACCAATCTGAGCTTTATGGCAGAGTGGCTAGACCGAAGCCTCTCCTCAGTGAAAGCCTGCTTGGAGTTTGCAAAAAAGCACCTGGAGGACGCTCAGACTGTGAGGAACAAGATTCTATTGTCTGATGAAACCAAGATTGAACTGGTTAGCCTCAATTCTAAACATTATGTCTGGAGGAAACAAGGCACCACTCATCACCTGCCTAATACCATCCCAACAGTGAAGCATGGTGGAGCAGTATCATGCTGTGGGGGTGTTTTCAGTAGCAGGGACTGGGTGACTGATCAGGGTTGAGGAAAAGCTGAATTGTGCAAAGTACAGAGATATCCTCAATGAAAGCTTGTTTCCCGGAGCTCAGGTCCTCAGAATGTGCCGAGGGTGCACCTTCCAACAGGACAATGATGCACAGCCATGACAACACAAGAGTGGCTTAGGGACAACTTTGTGAATTTCCTAGAGTGGCCCAGCCAGAGCCCTGATTTGAACCCTATTGAACATCTCTGGAGAGACTGAAAGTGTCTGTCCACTGACGGTCCCCATCCAATCTGACTGAGCTTGAGAGGATTTGCAAATAAGAATGGTAGAGAATCGTCCAATCCAGGTGTGCAAAGCTTATGGTATCATACCCACAAATACTCAAGGCTGTAATTGCTGCCAAAGGTGCAAGTACATGTGATATTTCAGTTTTTTCTTTTTAACAAACTCACAGATATTTCTAAAATTCTGTTTTCACTTTATTGTTATGGGCTACTGAGTGTAGATTAATATTTAAACAACTGTAGTATCAGGCTGCAACATAACGAAATAAAAAAAATGAAGGGGGTCTGAATACTTTATGAATGCTCAGTATTTATTGTCTTTCTTTTATTGCTGCTTCCCTCCAGGGTAGCAGCAGAGTTGTCAGCAGCCTGTGCCTCATTGTTACATAGTCACATAGTTATTCAGGTTGAAAGACTAGTTCAACCAATAGAAAAAAATAAACAGAAAACCTCCATATACAAAATTCTGTACCCACAGTTGATCCAGAGGGAGGCATAAAGAATCCTACAAAGCATGGTCCAATGGGGGGGATCCCCTAGCAAGCAATCGGATATTCCCCGGATCAGCAATTTCTGGTACTATTTCCTATAAATGTTAATATCTCTTTATACACAGAAACTTGGACAAAGCAAGCATTGACTCACTTACTATTGGAAAAACTAATGATAGTTTGTGTCCATGTTCTACACCCATCTTATATCTGTTGCCAGATTTTTTTCTTGGCAGATAACACTGGCGGCATGTTAAGAATAACTGACAAGAAAGAAAGGGGCAAATATTTTATCTTCACTATTTTTAGATCTTATAAGCAGCATTTCTGACTGACAATTTAAAGGTTTAAGACATTTTGTGGCATTGATGGCATAGATCAGGGTCTCCAAACTTTCTAAACAAATGGCCAGTTTACTGTGCTTCAGACTTTAGGGGGGTCGAGCCATGGCCAGTAGGAGCAGAAAATGTCCTGGCATTAGTGGGAGTAAACAATGTCCCAATTTTGGTATTAGGGGGTATATTAGTGCCCCATCGTTCGTGTCAGTGGGAGGAATAATGCCCCATTATTGGTGTCAGTGGGAGGAATAGTGCCACATCACTGGTGTCAGTGGGAGTAATGGTGCCCCATCACTGGTGTCAGTGGGAGGAATAGTGCCCCATCACTGGTGTCAGTGGGAGGAATAATGCCCCATTATTGGTGTCAGTGGGAGGAATAGTGCCCCATCATTGATGTCTGTGGGAGGAATAGTGCCACATCACTGGTGTCAGTGGGAGTAATGGTGCCCCATCACTGTTGTCAGTGGGAGGAATAGTGCCCCATCACTGGTGTCAGTGGGAGTAATGGTGCCCTATCATTGTTGTCAGTGGGAGGAATAGTGCCCCATCATTGTTGTCAGTGGGAGGAATAGTGCCCCATCACTGGTGTCAGTGGGAGTAATAGTGCCCCATTGTTGATGTCAGTGGAGGAATTATTGTCCCATTGTTGGTGTCAGTGGGAGGAAAGGTGCCTCATATAAGTGAGAGGAATAGTGTCCCAAGGGCCGGATAAGGATATGCACAGGGCCGCATTCGGCCCCAGGGCCACAGTTTGGAGACTGCTGGCATAGATCATCATTTATTCCTAGATTGTAAGCTCTAACAAGAAGGGCCCTCTGTTTCCTCTTGTACTAAATTGTATTGTAACTGTTATGTCATACCTTCATTTTGTAAAGCGCAGCGCAAACTGTTGGAGCTATATAAATCCTGTATAATAATAATTATTTATTCAGGTCCTTCCTGGCTGGCAGATAACTGACAGTACTTTCGTGTATTCTCCTCTAATAGTTCTTATGTAGCAACTTTACAATAACCCTAACATATTGGGAGAGTGTTTTGTATTCCACATGGAGACCTTGGAACATTGTAACTTATTTGGGTGCGCAGTAAGTTGTCATCTGGCAGGATCAACAGGTATTTTTTTTTGTACTTATTGAACAGACATAAATCAATATTTATTATGAATTTAACATATAAAAAAAATAGGAGAAGAAAATAACATAGTTAAGGGTTATATACACTTAAGGCTTTTTTTCTCAATCAAAAGGTGCATGTGCTCCTCACCCCTCCCCAAGTCACCCTTGTCCCTGCCCCCTACCCACCTCTGAGCACCGCTTCTTTTCTCTGCCCCTTACCCACCTCCGAGCACCGCTTCTTTTCTCGGCCCCCTACCCACCTCCGAGCACCGCTTCTTTTCTCTGCCCCCTACCCACCTCCGAGCACCGCTTCTTTTCTCTGCCCCCTACCCACCTCCGAGCACAGCTTCTTTTCTCTGCCCCCTACCCACCTCCGAGCACAGCTTCTTTTCTCTGCCTCCTACCCACCTACGAGCACCGCTTCTTTTCTCTGCCCCCTACCCACCTCCGAGTATCGCTTCTTTTCTCTGCCCCTTACCCACCTCCGAGTACAGCTTCTTTTCTTTGCCTCCTACCCACCTCCGAGCACCGCTTCTTTTCTCTGCCCCCTACCCACATCCGAGCACCGCTTCTTTTCTCTGCCCCCTACACACCTCCGAGTACTGCTTCTTTTCTCTGCCCCCTACCCACCTCCGAGTACCGCTTCTTTTCTCTGCCCCCTATCCACATCCGAGCACGGTTTCTTTTCTCTGCCCCTCACAGACCTCCCAGTACTGCTCCTTTTAGAGAATACAAATTGTAAATTATATACAGTTGCAAGAAAAAGTATGTGAACCCCTTGGGATTATGTGGAGTTTTGCATGAATTGGGCATAAAATGTGCTCTGAACGTCATCTAAGTCACAACAATAGAAGAACACAGTCTGCTGAACATAATACTACACAAACATTAGATGTTGCCATGGTTTAATTGCACATAACATGTAAACATTCACAGTGCAGGGAGGAAAAAGTATGTGAACCTTTGGACTTAATAACTGGTTGACCCTCCTTTGGCAGCAATAACCTCAACCAAACGTTTCCTGTAGTTGCAGATCAGACCTGCACAACGATCTGGAGTCATTTTGGACCACTCCTCTTCACAAAACTGTTTCAGTGTAGCAATATTCTTGGGATGTCTGGTGTGAATCGCTCTCTTAAGGTCATGCCACAGCATTTCAATCGGGTTGAGGTCAGGACTCTGACTGGGCCACTCCAGAAGGCGTATTCTGTGCTGTTGCAGCCATTGTTTTGTTGAATGACTTGTATGCTTTGGGTCATTGTCCTGTTGCATCACCCATCCTCTGCGGAGCTTCAGTTGGCGGACAGATGGTCGTACGTTTTCCTGAAAAATGTCTTGATAAACTCTGGAATTCATTTTCCCATCAATGACAACAATCTGTCCAGGCCCTGAGGCAGCAAAGCAGCCCCAAACCATGATGCTCCCTCCGCCATGTTTCACAGTGGGGATGAGGTTTTGATGTTGGTGTGCTGTGCCTTTTTTTCTCCACACATAGTGTTGTGTGTTCTTCCCAAACAACTCAATCTTGGTTTCATCTGTCCACAGTATATTCTGCCAGTAGTGCTGTGGAACATCCAGGTGCTCTTTTGCAAACTTCAAACGTGCTGCAATCTTCTTTTTGGCCAGCAATGGCTTCCTCCGTGGTGTCCTCCCATGTACTCCATTCTTGTTTAATGTTTTCCTTATTGTAGATGTGTTAACAAAAATGTTAGCATGTGCCAGAGATTTCTGTAGGTCTTTAGCTGACACTCTGGGATTCTTCTTTACCTCATGCAGCATTCTGCGCTGTGCTCTTGCAGTCATTTTTACAGGATGACTACACCTAGGGAGAGTAGCAACAGTGCTAAACTTTCTCCATTTGTAGACAGTCTGTCTTACCGTGGACACATGAACATCAAGGCTCAAGGAGATACTTTTGTAACCCTTTCCAGCTTCATGCAAGTCAACAATTCTTTTTCGTAGGTCTTCTGAGAGCTCTTTCTGCGAGGCATGGTTCACATCAGACAGTGCTTCTTGAAACCAGTAAACCCAAAACAGGTGTGTGTTTTTTAAGGGCAGGACAGCTGTCAGCAACACATCCAATATCATCCCACTGATTGGAGTCAAGGTTGGCTCACTCCTGGCTCCAATTAGCTCTGGGGGAAGTCATTAAGCTAGGGACTCACATACTTTTTCCTCCCTGCACTGTGAATGTTTACATGTTATGTGCAATTAAACCATGGCAACATCTAATGTTTGTGTAGTATTATGTTCAGCAGACTGTGTTCTTCTATTGTTGTGACTTAGATGACGTTCAGAGCACATTTTATGCCCAATTCATGCAAAACTCCATGTAATCCCAAGGGGTTCACATACTTTTTCTTGCAACTGTAAATTATAAATAGTTTGTATAGAATTTGTTAATGATACCAAGAAAGGCAGTAAAACAGAACTCCTGCAGCCAGCAACAATAGACCCCCTCCCCCAGAAATGTAAGACCCCCACCAACAACAGTTGACCTACCCGGCAGAAACATGACATCCCCCGGCAACAAGCATTTATAGACCCTCCAGCAGTCAGCAACAATAGACCCCCAAACCCACAACAGTAGTACCTCCCCAACAACAAAAGATCCACACCAGCAACAGAGTGATTATCTTTCCTTCCACCTGTGATGGAAGGAAAGACAATTGCATGATCTATGGACTACCTAACTCATCTAACTGTTCCATCTTGAGGACACTGCTCTCGTCAGCTGTAGGCACAGGACTCTTAGTCTTTCATGGGTCATTGTGGTTCTCTGATAATTCTTTATCAGTGCCAATTTGTTGAATGACCTTTCTTCCAAACAACTACTGACCATCATGCTCAAATATATTCTAAGAGCTACATTAACACCTGGAAAGGTATCAGGAAACCCTTCATCGTGTAATAAAATGCCTGTTGAGATGGAGTGAGGCATGACTGGAGCTTGGAAAGGCTGCACACTGGACAATTTCCGCAACAAACACACTACAGAAGTCCCAAGGGAAAATAAGTTTCATTTTTTAATAAATAAAGTCTGGGGCCCCCTGTGGCACTTGCCCCCTTTACCACCTTATAAATCCAGTACTACACAGCAGCACCACAAAAGCATGGTGTACCCCATGGTTAGTACTGTCGTGGAACTGTCAGTGCCAAGTACTTGTTGCACCCTCCTAGTTAGCTAGGGGGAGCCAGACTCCAATTGTTAGGGCTGAGTAGCAGTCTGTGTATGATAACTAGCAGGTGTCAAATTATGGTCAGAGAGGCGAGGCTCTGCAGACCAGTCTTTTGGAATTTCCCCCTGCTGTAGAACTTTGGAGAAAGGTCTAGAATCAGTGGATTTGAGAAGTGACTGGTCTGTACTCTTAGACGATCCTGGCCAGTCCCCAACAGGAGGCTTGGCAAGGGGCCAGGACAACCTTTAAGAGTAGCCTGAGTCCAGTGGAAGATGTGAGAGAGGAATAGATGCAGGAGCCTGTGAAGGGGGCCCAGATAGGACAGGGGCGCACCTCCAGGCAGAGAGACCTTAAAAGGAGGAATGGTTTGGACTTCATCGGCCCCCTGAGAGAGGAACACCTTGTGGCAGGGAAGGAGTGGCCCAGCTTAAAGACCTGGTAGCAGCCACCGACCCACTGGCAACACAGGAAAAGGACCAAGTGAGTCAACCTACACACCCTGGACCAGCAAGGGGAAAGAAGCATTCTGGTGGGAAACTGGATTAGCTTTTCACCCAGAACTGTTCACACTACAGTGGCAGGCACTGGATCCCCTGCCCAGGGATTCTCCCAGTACAGCTGGATGAGGAGAGGATTCATCTGGGGTCTGGGGTGGGACTGTGGAAGATGCTGGCTAGCTCTCCAGAAGAATATGTGCTGTACAGACATGTACAGTTGCTAAGGCGTTTGTCCTCTGTTGCCATTGTCCTTGGGCATCACATACATCCCTCGCCCCATCCAAGTTTTAATTCCCCCAATAAAACTTCAAAACAAAGCTCAAGTACTGGTTACTGTTTCCTGATGCAAGTCTGAAGGAAATACGTGATGCCGTCTGTGCAGGACAACAGGGAGACCCAAACGTCTGCGACTCCTAAGGGGGTAGTGCTGCATACTATTAATCTGATTATAAATACATTTGATGCATTCCCTCTTCTGCACAGTAGTATCAGTACCAACTGGCTAAAACAAGACCCAAACTAAGTGATATTTCTGTTTGTAGTTGGAGCTCAGTGTATAAAAGATAAGCTGCAATGGTTGTAACCAACTCGTTTGGGCCTAGTGGTCACAAAACTTTATTGCTCAGATCTTGTACACAACCTAGGTGCAGTACCTGGTGCAGCATTGCCTCTGTGGAATCAGATATTCTCTATCAAGGGTGTCCAAACTACAGTTCGCTGGTCAGATCCTACCCACTACAAGATTTCATGTGGCATGTGCATGGATTGAGGATTAAGGTCAGTAGAGGCTGCCTATGGTCATTGCTTTAACAACCATTATCCCATGATGGGGACCAGGGGCGGACTGACCATTTGGACAGGGGTCCCATGATCCCCTATTGTCTGGGGCCCCATGAGTTGTCAGTCCGCCCCCAATGGGGACCATAGGTGTGCGAAGCCTATTGCATTAGGATGTGCACACATGCCAAAGCCCAAACACACATGTGCCTGTGTGTATGTGTGTGTATATATATATATACACACATTTTTTAAAAAGTATTAAAATATGGGTGGTGCCAGTAGAGCACTGGTCAGTGTCAGCTGGGCAGAGGACAGTGTCAGTAGAGCAGTGGACAGTGTCAGTACATTTTTACTAATACGAGTGTGCAGGAGGTAGAAAGCTGCAGGAAAGTTGTAACACTACAAGAAAGTTTATGGGAATGCAAATCCCACTTGAACAGGGCATAAGGAAGTCACACACTTGTACATAATTTATGAATGATCTCAGAAACTTCTCACACTGATGACACAAGTCCAAATTCCTATTGACAAAGGCCTTAATGGTGCTCTGGATAGCAGTAAAAATTTGGCAGGGTTTGTAACCTTCCTCATTCTATCTGGAACTAAGGGAAAAAAACTTTTGGCTGGACATACACTATAAAGTTGAAGTTTTGTAAAACATTTTGTTAGGGATACAGTTCAATACACATTAGGTATATGTTATGGAGTGTATCCCATTACTTGCAGGCCGCAGCTTCTTCTCCAAATCCTCTATGCTATGTCCCTGTCTCAGCATCAGAACTGTGGAGGTTAACAGCAGCGGCTCCTAATGAGGAAAGCTGCACCATTCACCTGCCTCCTTCTGCTTCCTCTGCCATTCATAGAACTTGTCTTACTACACCCCCATGATGCATCCAGTGCTGTGAATGGACAGAGGTGATCCTGTCACTCAACACCTTCTAGGACGACAGTCATGCATGCAAGCAGGGATTAAATTAACAGTCTACCTTGTGCTGCTGTGGCCTCCTCCCTGTAGGTGTGGGCCTCTCCATCATTTTTGTACTGAAGCCATAAATAAAAGCAGAGGTGTTTTTAAGCAGGGGTAGGTAGTTGGGCCTTCCTCCATGTTCCCTCTTTGAGCACCAAGTGTAGGGTGACATAAGAGGCCTACCCCAGGGTGGGTTCTTCTAGGTTACGCTAGCCACCGTAGACAGGGTTACTTGCCCTGCACATGGGGTACCTTTGCTATGTCATGCTCATTAATGGGACAAGGCAGGGACTGTTTTCAGGGAACATGAACCGTAAGGTGGATCTCCAACTTAGAGATGGGGCGTATGCCATTACACCAGTTAACCTCTGGTGCAGTGTCAATGCACATCTTGACTGTAACTGTTGCATTTAGGAGGGACATGCTGAACCTATGCCTACTTCACCTGTCTAGTGTACCTCTGTCACCTCACTTCCAGTGGCAGAATGGGGTTCCACTAAGCACATAGCGCAGATCTCATGTGTGCACTTAGTTTCGCTCACTCTTCTGTTCTTGGTGGCCAAACCGAAGGCCTCCATGACTCTGATCTGCTCCCATTGCTGTGAGAAATGGACCACTGGGGAGGGAGCCCCAGAAGCAACCCTTTCACCACTGGAGGACACCCCAGCTAGAACAGGTACCACACTTCACAACAAGCTGCATGTACTGGATACTAGTCTCTTGTTACTCTTTGCAACTGCTTCTGCACCATGTTAATTCTTGCATAGTCTGACTTCATACACCATAGTGCTTTAACTGACGCATACTTCAAGTGTCTATGTGTATTGTGCTGGTGTCTTTCATACACTTGTAACACCCAGCAGTGATACTGGTTGCAGGATGTTAGGTGAACACAAGATGACAGTGTTTTGCGGTTCAGTTATGCAGACTGTATTGAAGAAAAGCCTTGTTGGAGTTGTATACTGGATCTTGATGGATAGCAGGGTCTTGATGTTTATCCAATGACTGAACAAGCTTCATTTCCCAGAAGAGTTGGCTAAGGAGTGGGAGCATATATGTATTTAGAAGCCTGGGAATCAGAAGGCAGAAATTGGATGGTGAGAGCTACAGGTGCATGGAGAAGGCTGTGAGGGATGCTGGAGATCCGGGCCAGTTCAGGCTGCAGAGCGGAGAAATAAGAGGAATTGCAGACCTCTTGGTATCGCTGACAAGCAGGATGGACAATCTTGCAGGCAGGTGGACCAACATGCTGTCATCTGCATCGTTCTTCAACGGAGGAACCAAGGGAACACAGCCCCCCCCCCCTCATACAGAATCACTTTAGTGCCTCAGTTCTAGTCTTTTCCAATTCCAAAGGAACTTTCTCATTATGCTAGCTCACCACCCTTAAAAAGGGACCAAAACCCTGCTGAAGTTTGCTTCCGCCTCTTTCTAACACCTCATTAAATCTTGGACTTCATTTTCTGTGTTAAAGAATTATCATCTGAATTCAACATCCCTTGAAGGAGAAGTTCTCTTTATTCTGTGTTTACACTATCTTGAGATAATTTTTCTTTTGTTCCAGGAAGGTTTTGAACCTTTATGTGCACCAACTAGAGCCCCATCGAGCGTACAGAATATTGTACACCTGTGTTAAAGAGAAACAAACAAAAGGGACAATGATGCATCTAACCAAGAATACACTTCCCCAGTTAAACCCAGTCACCGGTGACTGAGAACCCAACTGTGAGCTAGTCTGACAGCTTGATAGCTTCCTTCTAGCTCACTTGAGAACAAACATCTCAGGAACTGGGACTTATGTTTACATTCTGACTCTGCAGGACATTTAAGGATTGCTTAAAGTGATACTGTGGTGCAACACTTGGCTAAATCTTATACAGTATTTAACTGGTATTATATGCACATATATCAGTATTGTTTTGTTGTGCTTGCATTCTTTGCATTCTGACCCCAATATTATCAGAATATTAGTTCGTCCTAAATTGTGTGTGTCTATTTTATGGTTTAAAGCCAGGGTGTCCTCCTGGTCAAAGGTTTCAGGTGGTGTCAGCAGGGGTTGAGCTTCCAAGAGTGCGCAGGACAGACAGGGAACCCAAAAAATACTCTGCAGCCCTCAAGGGGGTAGCACTACACACCCCTTTAGAATGACTTCAAACCAGGCAGGACAATGTTTCAAAAGCTTTACTGCTAAACTCCGACATGACAGTTGAAACAGAGCAGCAAGTTATTCTCTGAATATCTGTGGCTGCTCCAGCATATCTGTATAGGTAGAGTTCAATACTAACAAGTCCAAGATGGCAGTAGTCCTTCATGATGGTGTCCTGAAGAGTTGGTGTCTTCAGAGAGTATTACAATTCTCAACAGGCCCTCTACATGGTGGCGTTGCGGTTCCCCTTGAGCCGAATCCAGAAGAATACTCTGAGTGACTAGGTTTTTTTTCCTTCCCCCTTCTCCCCTTTGTCCTCCTGTGATTTGAACCCCTGTCCCTTATATAATGACACAGGACCGGTGGGTCGGACCCAGAAAAAACCCACAAACTTAGCCCAGGGAAGGCAGTAAAAGCATTAACCCCTTTCCCCTGGCTGGGACAGCCATAACTAACTAACTTACAGTAGGCAACTTACCTACAAATTAGTTAGTGGGGAAGAATGCTAGGAGGCTTTTGGAACAAGCATGTCATGAACAGTGGACTGATTTTACCCTTAGTGGGCACCCAATAATCAAGACACTGCTTTTTGATTTGGACTGATTTTGGAGTATGGGGCTCTGATGTTGGGTAATTGGTGCACCACAGCATCTCTCTTGTGTCTACATTGAAGATAGAATGTAGCAGACAGAACCATTGTTAGATATTGTGTAATATCTGCTTGCAATTATCTGGACTGTTATAGCCATCATTTGTAAACCAAGTAAAATGAACTAAAACATGCTTCTTTTTCTGGCTCTGTGTCTCCTACTGTACTGTGAGTGAACTGTTTTAGGCTGAAGCCTAGTCTAGAAGCTAATATGGATAAGAAAAGATAGGAATGTAGCCAGCTCAGGGCAAGAGCGATGGTGGACACATGACAGAGAGCTCTGATGGAAAGATAGTTCCATAGGGTCAAGGCAATCTCTCCCAGGCAGCTGGGCTACTGTAATCTACCTTACATCTCAACGCCTGGTCTAGGGACCTGTCTGGAACCATAATATATACCTCACAAGAACCCCTAGTGATGTGTGGTTCCTGACCTGCTGTATGGACTAAAAGTGCTGTGGACCCTGAGCGTGTGAAGAACGCCGGTGGGAGGGCTCAGGTTATACTATTTCCCTCCTGAAAGATCTTGTATATTCAGTAAAGATTCCCAGGTGGTGAGATACTAGTTTGCATTCCAGGAATAGGTCTTGGCACAGCTGGGACCACAGTGACCTCTGTTCCTATACCACTTCCGATAATACCAAACAGATTATCATGTGTTATCTCGATGTTGGACGGTGGCCTTGGTTTCTCACTTAGGTCATTTGCACTTATGTTTCCCTTTACTATTGTTTGCCTGCTCATGAAGTTGCATTATGTCTTTCAGTGCCCATATGCCAGGAGAGAGTTGGCTTTATATTAACCAATAACTACAAATTCTAGCAATAAAAAAAATCTATTTCATGAAATTAGAAAATAAAAGTTGTGACTGCCATATGGCAGAGGTTCTCAGGGCAGGCTGGAAAGTTCTCACTGCCATGGGTTATTCAATCTGCTAGAGAGCCGTGTTTTCTTTGGACTGATTAAAATACACACAGGCATGTGTTTAGTTCAGCTGTAAGAACTAAGAATGCGAGGAACAGACGTACGGGTATTCCAGTATATTCTCCTGCTGAAGTAACATGTTCAAACGAGTCTAATTAGCAAAATAAATAATTTTCTGCACAATTAAATAATTTCATTTTAGCTGTCTATTACTGGAATCTATGCAAGTCTTTTATTTCATCCTTATGTATGAAGAGCCTTTTGGCTGGTTCAGTAAAAGGTTCCTAAAGCTGAATTAAAGAAATTATTTGGGTTTTATACTCACCTTGGTCCAGCTTGACACAATGTAAATGTTACTCATACTCATATGCTGGGAAATGTGAAAATCACTGTCGAAGTTGGCGCAATTTCAGTACTAATCTCCCAGGTCTTGCTCAGGTTCTATGCAAGCAGCTTCCTTTTTGAACACAGGGGGGTTGTTCGCTTGGCAATGCCACCATTTATATTGCGCCTTGTATTTTTTTTACTGACTTTAAGGCATTTTCTGATTGGATGTGGTAGAAATCATGACCCCACCGCCCCTCTTCTCTAACTTGTCCAATCATGGAAATCCTTCAGGGAGATTTACTAAAAATGCAGAGTACAAATGCAGATCTGCACAGAAACCAATAAGCTTTTATGTTTTCTTGTCAAAGTTTAATTGAGCAAGCTGAAGTTAGAAGCTGATTGGCTACCATGCACAGCTATACCAGACTCTGAGTGCTCCAGTGTTAGTAAATCTCCTCCTTTGTATTCATTGAAAAAAATACATTCTATAATTGCCAATCAAGCAGCCCCCTGTGGTTGGTGAGCAGTGAGGTAGCTGCTTGCATAGAACCTTAGCAGGACCTGGAAAATCGCAACTATTGCTGTAGTAGGACAGACCATTACAGTGATTTCCAGCTTCCCTAGTGGCCCATCAGGTATGAGATATGTATGCTTACATATCAAATCACACTGATGTAAGCAGGGCTGGGACAAGGGGTGGGCAGGAGCAGGGGCGGACTGACAACTAATGGGGCCCCCGGGCAATAGGGGATCATGGGCCCCCTGTGTCCTTGCCCAAACTCAAAAAAGCCTATGAAAAAGGTACCAGGGGCATCTCATGGGGCCCCCTACTGACCCCAGGCCCTCGGGCAGTGCCTGAGTTTCCAAATGGTCAGTCCGCCCCTGGGCAGGAGGGATATCTGCATTGGGGGCAGAAAATGAACATAGGGCAGTACACCCATTCTACAACATGTATTAGTAGTGGGGGAGGGGGCGCAATTCTACGTTCTTGCCCTGGGTTCTTAATAATTGCTGGAGTTTAGCTAAAGTATAACTACTTTAGCTAAAATTACCCCCCAAATTTTCTAATATGTCCATAAAAAATCAAATCTGCAAAAAATTGTTATATACTTACTGTCTGGTCTCCTAAACTCCATGCACGATTCACTTCAACCCCAATTGTGAACCTACATCATAGATGTGAGTGTGCTTCTCTCCAACCAGCAACCAGCATTTAGCTCCCCCTTGCAGTGGGGTTTTTAGCCGGTTGCCATGCCAAGCCTCACAGTAAAAGCTTTCAGTGAATTAGCACTTAAAGTGGAACTTAGTAAAAAAAAAAAAAATAAGTCCTGATCACTTCAGGCTGGCCCCTTTTGCAGGTATGTGTAAAACATTAAACATAGGTGCCTATATTGTTTAAAATCCAGTAATATACTGTCTCACCCAGCTCTGCACATGCTCAGTTGATCTCTATTCTTGGAACTGTGCCTATAATGAGAGCCACTAGAGGCTGATCAGCTGACAGCCATAAGATTTACCGCTTATAGGGAAGGAATGATGAGGGAATCCAGATTAGAGAGGGAGAAAACAAAAGTGGGATGAGTGACAGCACAAACACTGATGTCAGGGGGACACAAAAGAGTTACATTTACAAGGAGAGTGTCTTATCTTATCTCCCTGATAGTCTCTTCTTTCTCCCTCATTAGCAGCCTGTGAAAGAACTGTAAAGCCTCTGTCAGCCTTCCTCTCTAATTGAGTCAAGACCAGGGGTGGACTGACAACTCATGGGGCCCCCGGGCAAGAAGGGATCATGGGGCCCCTGTGTCCTTGCCCACACTCAAACCACATCCAACAAATCCTATGAAAGGTACCAGGGGCATCTCATGGGGCCCCCTACTGACCCTGGGCCCTCAGGCAGTGCCCGAGTTCCCGATTGGTCAGTCCGCCCCGGTCAAGACCTACAGTCAAGGCTGGAAATGCACATGATTTAGTTGAAGAAAGTGACATATAGGAGTTGATTTACTAAAGCTTGAATGCAGCTGATGCAGCTCTGCACGGTAGCCAATCAACTACTGTAAGTTCAGCTTGTTCAATCAAGCTGGACGCAAAAAAACCTGGAAGCTGATTGGATTCTATGCAGAGCTGCGCCAGATTGTGCACTCTCCAGTTTTAGTAAATCAACCCCAAGTAGAGGGAGAGTACTCAATAAGGAAGAGACTGCTCTGGGCTTCAACAAAATGGCGGCCTCCATCAAGAGGAAACAGGAGCAATGCTTGAGGCAATTTACAGCGCACACCAATTTTGGTAGCATAATCATTAATATGGAATGTATGTTGTTATCAAACTTTTATGGGTAAAGTTCTGCTTTAAGAATTCTCTGACAAATAAGATTGTAAATGTACTGGCATAAACAAATTGGCATTGCTGGATTTTGTGAACCCTATTAATTTGGAGCACTTTTTGGGCAAGCCCCATCCCTTGAGTCTTTAATTTTTTTATATGGCTTTTTTTTTAGAAAATTGAAACCAGAATGCCGTTTAGCAAGCATCAGAAACTGTGTGATCTAACACTGCAGAGCTTGGATCAAAAAAAGTAGATGACGACATGTTTCCTGCAGGAGCAGAGTCTTGGGATGTTGCTGATACAATCTAATTTTGTAGGCTTTATTTATAAAACCTGTCCATTTTTTATAAGTACGCTTAATATTTCTGTTTCTTTGAAGTTACAAAGTTTCCTTTGAATACAATATCCGAGGCTTTACATTTAACATGGCTGTATACTATGATTATGTAAATGGAAGCATTATAATATCTCTTACCCCTATCCTGCAGATCAGTAGGTAGGTATGACTGCAGGGCTTCTGTTAGAAACTATGGGGTGCTATACAGCCAACCTGCCAGCCCCACCCCCCCAACACCCCCCCACAGTTTTCTATGCTTCAGTTATAATTGAACAAATTGAGTAATTAGTACCAATCACTCATTGTGTTCATTCAGGGAAGGAAGAGGCTGGTAAATGTGACATATTACCCCACTCTCTGTCCTGAAAGATCGCATTGTGTGCTTGCATCTGCCAGTGGGAAGAAAAGGAGGGAAGCCGGCAGAACTGTGGGGGTACACAGAGGGGCCTTTGAAGCAGGGGGAAATGCATGGTGCACAGAGAGGATGATGGGTGCATCAGGAGATCAATTACTGGCACCAATCCCCTGTATGGCTCTCTCTGCAGTAGCTGAAAGTCGGCAGGTGGGAGAGAAGAAGCTAGCTTTCAGCCATACAGGGGTCGGTTCAAGTAATTGCCCCCCACTGTGCCAATCACCCCCCTGCCTATATCCGATTCACCCAACTGTTTGGGCCCCTCTGCCTGCTTGGGCTCCGTACAGGAGGACTGATGGTACCCCTTTATCCACGGCCCTGTAAGAGCATAAGGTTTGGTCTGAACACAAATTCAGATTGAGCCTTGGCTTTTCAATTGTACAGTATATGTGCTGTTCAAATTGGCGATGTTTTAATCTTTTGACAATCAGCAGGTGACATTCATTATGACTGATGCTGGATCTACAATGCTGGTTTTTTAAATTACATTTATAGTAAAGGACTTGCCAAAAACATATGTGTTTATTTACAGCTGACTTTTTTTAACTATATATATATATATATATATAGTCATCAATTTATGCAGCACTTTACACATATATATATATATATATATATATATATTATGTTCACATCAGTCCCTTACCCTCAAAGGAGCATACAATCTAAGGTCCCTAACTCACATTCATACATTCACATACTAGGGCCAATTTACTTACTAGCATGTCTTTGCAGTGTGGGAGGAAACCAATGCAGGTACAGGGAGAACATGCAAACTCTAGGTAGGTAGTGCCGTGGTTGGATATCAAACCAACAACTCTAGTACTGGCAGGCAGAAGTGCTAACTATTGCCCATGACTATGCTGACTATTTACCTCTTACTCTCCACATACAACCCACATCCACCAGGCCAGATTTCTAGGGAAGAGGCCCTTGTCCTCATCAATCTAGCCTCCCAAATGTTGAGGGCATGTGGCCTGGTGTGGTACAGTAGGGTAAGGCAGCGAGCTGCCCTCCCTTTCCTGGCCTGTGTGCTCAGATTAAGGATCTGGTATGGATTTTGGTTTACATGGTAGAGATGTGCCACTACCTAACACAAGTTTAGGGGATCCCCCAAGCAAGATTGTTAAAGGAATCATGCATTTTGTATTGGTACGTGTCCTCTCAGGCAATGCCCAGCCCACCATGTATTATTTTGCCAATCCCTTGGTTGTTAGCCTTAAAAATTGAGAAAATTGATTTAACAGGTTCGACTCCCATTGACTTCAGTGGGGTTTGGCTTCTGAGCATCCACAAACCAAAACCAGGTGTGTTCAGCTCATCCCTAGTCTACAGGCAGCTAGATGTATTGGAAACATGACATGTAGTAAATCCAAGACATACGGCCATCCTGAATTTATGTGGACTCTACATCCTGGATAGAGAGAAAACAGGTGGCGCACACACCTAGTGCATTAGCCAAGGTTTATTGTAGGAATGAAAAAATAAAAACATACTCACAGACGAAGCATGTATCTAAAAAGCATAGAAAAATGACAATGGCCACAACGGCGGGCAAGGTGTTCTCACTGTCAATGCGGTCAAAACTGACGCGTTTCGGGGACGAATCCCTTTCCTCAGAGCTGATGACCAACCTGTTCATGTCTCGTTCCAGGAACACCAGACATGAGTCATCCGGAGTTCACCTCCCGTCTTGTGGTCTGCATGCGTTTCGGGGACGAAAGGGATTCATCCCCGAAACGCGTCAGTCATTTGACCACACTGACAGTGAGAACACCTTGCCCCCCGTTGTGGCCATTGTCATTTTTCAATGCTTTTTAGATACATGCTTCGTCTGTGAGTATGTTTTTATTATTTCATTCCTACAATAAACCTTGGATAATGCACTAGGTGTGTGCGCCACCTGTCTTCTCTCTATCCAGTGGCTGATTTCCCCGTCTGAGGAGGGCTGCACCCCTGGGACATTTCCTTTGGTTGTCGCTGTCCTGGTACCCTTGGCTTCCCTTTTGGCTGTGCATATCCTGAGGCACTGGAGAGTACATACGATATCCGACTCTACATCCTGGCCCGGCTCACTGGACATAAACTCTTGGACATGTATTTGCATAATTTCTGTCATTCCTTATATAGAAAAGAGATATAAGAGCAGTAGTAAGTAGTAAGTGTGGAAAATAAACTTTTTTCCAAATGGGCTTTTGGTCAGCACAGTAAAGCCATTCATACATGGATTGTAATTCAGCCAGTCCAGCAGGGACAAGCCGAATTTCTATACACCCTGGCTGTACATTGACGGTGTTCATAGGGGAACTGATTTCTTTCCTTCCACCATGGGTGGAAAATTAAATAACCTATGGCCTGCCTAAGGCTGATGACACAAGGGTGGTTATAAATGGAGAAACAGAAAAAGGCGCACCGGCCTAGTGCATTATCATTTAAAATAATTCCTCGGGGCTCTGAGGAAGAGCTTGTGTCCTCGAAACGCGTTAGCCAGTTGGTCATCCAGGGTTCCATCGTATGGACTCAGATGTTGTTTGGATCATACATCTTGTTCAGTTTGACATGCCTATGTTATTATGTCCATTGTGAGTATGATACCTGTTTTGTTTCTTCAATAAATTATTTTAAACGATAATGCACTAGGTCGGTGCACCCTTTTTCTGTTTCTCCATTTGTATCCAGTGTATTTGGACCACCCCGGTCTGTTGAGGGCAGCAAGCAGTGCATATTCCAGAACATTCCTATTGGGTCTACTGAGTCCTTTCCTAGCGCAGGAGTAAAGTGTTTGTTGTGTTGGACAAGGGTGGTTATGCCACTAGGAATGAATCGCCAACAGCAGGCTTGCTAGCGGCAGTCACCCACGTCTCATCAACCTAACAGAGACAGGCAGAACCTTTACATTTTGCTTTGCCTTTTGGAAATATGACCCTGACTGCTTCCCCTGCCGAATTTCATAACCTTGGTAGTCTACTAAATTACAACTTTTTCCAATTTCCTAACATCTGACATCATAGAAGTGACAGTACCATAAATGTATCTGGTTAGAGATCAAAAGTCCTTCAGAGTTCAGGTGCTAGTCAATCCGATGTGGGACCAAGCCGAAAACTTTATACAGTCAAGGAACTTGTGCTTCCATTGACAACATCTGTAACTGGTTACCTGGCTCCAAGGGTTTGTCCAGCCCTGTGTAAGAAAAATCATAGCAAGAATCTGGTTAATGTATTAAATGCCTTCCCTAAGATTTGTTACATCACTCCAAATGAAAAGAGGGGAGAATGTTCTAAAGTAACATGTTTGCCCCAGATACTATAAATAATCAAACTAAACGATGTCCAGAGAGAGAGAGCAGTTTAACAGCACAGGTAACCATCCAAATGATGAAACAAGGAGTAACTGTTACTAAACAGGCAAAATGTTAAAATCAATACTGCAAAGCAGGTTCAGGAAGGCAAATACATGCATACACTGCAGAATAATACAAAGAAGGTTACAAAAGCTGCACATGGGCGTCTCAGTCAGGGTAACATGTGGCTGCATAGCATAGGCCCCTTTCACACCTGAGCGTTTTGTAGTTCGAAGCTCCAAAACACTTAAGGAGCAAAAATCAATTATTCTCAATACAGATGGTTCACATTTCCACCCCAAGTCCGCTGAAGCTCAAACAAGTTCTGGAGCTTTTTTTTGTAGCTCAAATTGGGCAGATTTGCACGTTTTTGGTGCGTTTTAATTCCCATAGAAATTAATGGAAACGCGCAATTTGCAAGTTTCTGCACATTTTTGCCCAATTTTCTGATCAAATGAAAACGTGTACAACAATATATTAATGACATAAATAAAAAAATAAATAAATTTCAAATAAATAAAAATTATCCTAAATAAATATATAATAATATGTAATAATAAATAGCTAATAATTAACACCTAAACTTAATCATTTAACCATAAAAATAGAATATACATTATTATTAATAATAATAATTATAATAATAATCATAACTTATTTTGTGTTAGGGTTAGTGTGTGTATTTATTATTTTATTATTATAAACAAATTTTTTAAGGGTTAGGGGGTTAAAGTTAGGGGTTAATTCATATTTATTTATTATTACATAGTATTAATGTATTGTATTTATTTATTATTAAATTATTTATTTATGATTAATTTTATTTATTTGTGTATTTATTTTACATGTATTTATTCATTTATTGTTATTAATACTATTTTTATTAATTTTGTAGCACTACCCTCGTGAGGGCCACTGTGTTGTGGGTATCCGTAGGCCTCTCTCCACACAGGCAGGCAACAGGTATTTCTCACACCAACTTGCATACAGAGACAATGACCAGTCTATTGGTTTCGTTTTGTTATTTTGTTAGGGGGAAATCAACTTGGATGGGGAATAGGGATTATGGAATGCCCAGTTTGGCTTGAAACAATGGAAGGGGTACCATTCCCTCCTATGTATAAAGGCAGATCCTGGACTGTTCTTTTCCTAAAAGCCGTCAGTCTTTGCAGATCAGTAGCAGCTGGCCTTTATGGGTAAGGAACTAGCAGCCCCTCAAAAACCACTTTGCTTCTCATAGCTGCATGCAGAGTTGTCTTCTCTCCCCCTGTAGAGATGTTCCCAGCTCCACAGCCTGCAAGCACTACCAGCCCTCCTGACTTCTCAGAAGATCTCCTGGGACAAGGATTAAAGGATTGAGCCCAGCACTGTCCTTACAAAGTTTGCTATGTGTGGCAGCCTTTCCCCTTGTAGATCCCAGAGTGTGCTGCTTACTCACACTGTCCTGGGATTGGATTGACCCTGATCATGCAGATCAGGTCTCCATCCCTTCCTGCTTACCTACTTCTGGAAAGTTCTATGGTTCTCTAGAGTCAGGTGGAGGCGATAGAGCCACAACCTGTTGAGTCATCCAGCTGACCTGCCTGACCTCACTCACACAACTACCATGAGCCATACACAATGATTTTGCCTATAATACATTACATTATTCTAGTTGCACACTAGAGGGTGCTATTATTAACACCCTAATCCTAACAAAAAAAATAAAGAATAAATAAATAATAATAAGACAATAAATAAAATATTAACTCCTACCCCAAATCCTAACCCCTAATCCTAACCTTAACCCCAACCTCAATTCTAACCCTAACCTAACCTTAGCTCCAACCTCTTACTCTAACAAAATAAATAAATAATAATTATTATTATTATGATTAATATTGATAATAATAATAATCATCATTTAAAAAAAAAGAAATAAAAGATTATGGAAAAACTAAAAAAGCTGAAAAAGCTATCAATGAATGATGCAACAGATTATTATTTTCTCTATTGGCTAATAAAAAAAACACCCAAAGCTCAGAAATGTCTAAAACGCTATATGAAAACGTGCAAAAAAGTGCGCAAACAACACGCAAAAACTGCACAAATTCGCTACACTCAAGTGTGAATGCAGTCTAACACTTTATAAAAACAGAATCACAGACACCCTTTAGAATTTTATTGCACCACCTCTTCAAAAATGTTGGTACATGTTGGAAACCCTGTCCTCCAAGCTGTTGAGCTGTGGGCAGAGCCTGACGGGGATGCTGAGAGACTGGATCCCCATCAGGTCTGTGTCCCTTGTGATTGGCAACATTGGTGGCAGTGGGTGGACTTGATAGAGAGTCCAGAAGTGGCTATAGAATCCACCCACTGCTATCCACTATCAATCGCAGGGGAAGCAGGCCTGATGGGGAACTAGACTCCATGAGGCTTCACCCACCCAACAGCTCAATTGCTTGGTCACTGCGCCTGTATGTGCGATGGCTGAGAGACTAGACTGAGAGACTAGGCCCCATTCACCAGTTAGTTGGGAGATTGCCACCATTAACTAATTATGACCATTGCCCATTTGAGTAATGACATCACCAAGTATCCCTGGCACCTTCATTCATGATAGCTTCCCAACGTTGATAAGAACTAATATTTTGACTCAAACCAAAAAAAAAAAAAGAGTTTTAAGATCTTAATCAGATGATACACGCAATTAAAAACATGGGACAAATAATTCCCTTGGTCCTCAAAGGGTTAACGCAGACATCTCTGCTCGCCACGTTGACAGGCTGTCAAGCTATACCTCTGCACATCCCTGCAAAGAGCCTGGACAAAAACTCTTATTCCTAGGACGCCGTGCTATCCATAGAAATGGTGAGCGAGCGGATGCCCAGCCTCTTTCTGTCAACACTATAGAGACACCTTTACCTCTCAGTTTCCAGGAGATCTTTGCTTTGAGCAGTACCATATCTATTTAACTTCATTGATTTACTAGTGTTCACTACTGTTTATGAGCCCCATCATTGCTAGCAGAAGACAGCAGATACCACCATATCAGGAATTTCAAACATAGCAGGGCTCAAGTTGCAATCTCTAGCTAAAGTAACCTTTTCTCTTCTAAGGCCAGTGTTATTCAGTTTACAGACTGTATATCTGTTTATGCTGGAGCAGACATTTACATAATTCTCTGCATGCCCCTTTGCATCTTCGGTGGCTCAGAAGGAGCTAATAAGTCAACAAGCCTTTATTTCCCCTCTTGTTGCTGATGTTGCAACTAAATAGTTGAAGCTGACTGTATAACCTGTTAAAAGTTACTAATTGATTATTTCTATTTTACCAGTGTTCTCCTTTTATGTATTAACTGGGGTTACATAGTTAGTCTGGCTGAAAAAAAGACAAAAATCCATCCAGTTCAACCATTAAAAAAAAAAAAAAAAAGTTATACTCCTACACCCACCCACAGTTGATCCAGAGGAAGGCAAAATACCTAGCAAAGCATGATCCAATTTGCTCATGCAGGGGAAAAATTTCCTTCCTGATCCCCCGAGGGGCAATTGGATATTCCCTGGATCAACTTTGCCTATAAATGTTAGTATCCAGTTATATTCTGTGTATCCAAGAAAGAATCCAGGCCTTATTTAAAGCAACAAACTAAGCTGGCCTATTGAGTCTATTCCACATTTTCACAGCTCTTACTGCGAAGAAACCTTTTCGTATTTGGAGATTAAATGTCTTTTCCTCCAGACGTATAGAGTGCCCCCTTGTCCTCTGTGATGACCTCAGGGTGAATAACACTGAGTTCACCATATGAACCACTGTTGTATTTATACATGGTGATCATATCCCCCCTTATGTATTATACATGGAGATCATATCCCCCCTTATGTATTATACATGGAGATCATATCCCCCCTTATGTATTATACATGGAGATCATATCCCCCTTATGTATTATACATGGAGATCATATCCCCCCTTATGTATTATACATGGTGATCATATCCCCCCTTATGTATTATACATGGAGATCATATCCCCCCATATGTATTATACATGGAGATCATATCCCCCCTTATGTATTATACATGGAGATCATATCCCCCTTATGTATTATACATGGTGATGATGTCCCCCCTTATGTATTATACATGGAGATCATATCACCCTTATGTATTATACATGGTGATCATGTCCCCCCTTATGTATTATACATGGTGATCATATCCCCCCTTATGTATTATACATGGTGATCATATCCCCCCTTATGTATTATACATGGAGATCATATCCCCCCTTATGTATTATACATGGTGATCATATCCCCTTATGTATTATACATGGAGATCATATCCCCCCTTATGTATTATACATGTTGATCATATCCCCCCTTATGTATTATACATGGTGATCATGTCCCCCCTTAATCTCCTCTTCTCAAGAGAGAATAAATTCCTCTAATCTTTCCTAATATTTCCTCATAGCTGAGCTCCTCCATGCCTCTTATCAGTTTGATTGCCCTTCTCTACTTTCTCCAGTTCCCCAATGTTCTTTTTTTTGAATTGGTGCCCAAAATTGAACTGCATATTTCAGATGAGGTCTTACTAATGATTTGTACTGGGGGAGATTATATCTCTCTCTGGAGTCTATACTCGCAGCTTGGCATTGCATGCCAATATTAAACCTGTGATCTACCAGAACCACCAGATCCTTCTCCACCATTGATCCCCCCAGTTGTACCCCCCTAGTATGATTGATGTATGCATATTCTTAGCCCCCATGTGCAGAACCTTACATCTATCAACATTAAACCTCATTTGCCACATAGTTGCCCAATTACACAGAGCATTGAGGTCAGCTTGTAAATTGAAGACATCCTGTAAGGACATTATTCCACTGCACAGCTTGGTGTCATCTGCAGAGACTGAAATGGGATTTTTAATCCCAGACCATATATTGTTTATAAATATATTAAAAAGTAAGGGTCCCAACACTGAACCTTGGGGTACACCACTGACACCCCTAGACCATTCAGAGTATGAATCATTAACCACTACTCTCTGAATATGATCTTTTAGCTGGTTTTCTATCCATTTGCATACAGATTTTTCCAAGCCTGTAGACTTTACCTTACACATTAGCCATGTGTGGGGAACTGTGTCAAACGCTTTTTCAAAAACAAGTATACCACGTCCACCGCCACCCCTCTGTCCAAGTATACCATGTCCACCACCACCCCTCTGTCCAAGTATACTACTTCCATCTCCACTCCTCTGTCCAAGCTTTTGCTCACCCCCTCATAAAAAGAAATCAGATTTGTTTGACAGCTTCTCTCTTTCATGAATCCATACTGTCTGTTGTTTAAAATATTGTTTTTCCAGCAAGAACTCATCTATGTGGTCTTTTATTAAACTCTCCAGTATCTTTCCAACTATAGAAGTTAAATTAAGAGGTCAATAATTACTTGGTAAAGCTTTTGACCCCTTTTTAAATATTGGCACCACATTGGTCGTAAGGGTTGTATATCCTAAACCCATTATTCCAATAGCCTACTCTTTTGAACAAGTCTAAAATAGAGGTGTTATTATAGAATTGTGTCTCTTGCATTATTATTCTCTACTGTTGAAATATGTCTGAACACATAGTGTCATAGGTGTTGGGAGGCTTGTAAGGAGCAACCACTGGGGACAAGCATTATCACGCAGGGGTAGCGCTACACAAGTGCAAAGGGCTACGCTACTGGAACTAGAGTATTCTGTTTGGATAGAAGCTCCCCATGGCAGCTGAGTCTTCTAGAGATGCTGCATGCTATTAGGCTCATGGCCATTTGCCTGCACGCTGGTTCAGATAGTGGTGAGTCTCTCACCTGGCTGCATATAATATGCCCAGCTACATTTGCCATATCAGGTGTGGCTTCTCTGAGCTTCTGAGGAAGGAAAGTAGAGGAACTTATCTGCCCAGGACCTCAGAGAGTTGTTTAAAATGGAGTTAAAAGAGCCTACTCCTGCATCTACGCATGGTGAGTAAATTATTATTATTATTATTATTATTATACAGTATTTATAAAGCGCCAATAGTTCGCTCAGCGCTGTACATTACAAAGGGGGACAGAACATGTGACAGTACAGTACCAATACAATGCAAAACATGAGGGGATTGAGGGCCCTGCTCTTTTGAGCTTACAATCTAAGAGGGAGGGGATGGTGGTACAGGAGGAGATAGCTGTGGGGGATGGAGTGGTAGGAAGAGTGGAGGAGGTCGGCAAGTTAGCAGGGGGTGGGGTAGGCTTCCCTGAAGAGATGGGTTTTCAGGGTGCGCCTAAAGGAGAGGAGAGTAGGTGATAATCTGATGGTTTGGGGCAGGGAGTTCCAGAGGATGGGTGACACCCTGGAGAAGTCTTGGATGCGGGCATGGGAGGAGGAGACCAGGGAACTAGAGAGAAGGAGGTCTTGTGAGGAGCGGAGTGTGCGTGCTGGGTGGTACTTGGATATTAGGTCAGTGATGTAGTTCGGGGCAGTATGGTGGACGGCTTTGTACGTCAGCGTTAGGATTTTGAATTTGATCCGTTGCGCAATCAGAAGCCAGTGGAGGGATTGGCAGAGGGGGGTGGCGGAAACGGAGCGGTTGGAAAGGTGAATGAGTCTGGCAGCCGTATTCAGGATCGACTGAAGTGGGGATAGCCAGCGGCGAGGCAGGCCAGTGAGGAGGGAGTTGCAGTAGTCGAGTCGTGATATGATGAGGGAGTGGATGAGCTGTTTAGTGGTTTCTGGGGTTAGGAACGTGCGGATTTTGGCGATGTTGCGGAGGTGGAGTCTGCATGAGTTAGTTAAACATTGGACTTGGGGCTGGAAGGATAGGTTGGAGTCCAGATGGGCACTAGTAGTTTATTACATAATTTGATCTCTGTCAGCTTCTCGGCCTTTTGGCTAAGATCAAGTGTAGTATCTGTTCTTATCAGTGTCCAGTGGGGGTGCTCCCGATCATTCTAGCTTTGCGGGGATGGTTGTTGTATAGTACCCTCACTGGTATGATGGGGGTCCGGAAGGCTAGTACCGGAGGGACAGAAACCAGGGAGCGCCATGATACGTTCTGGGGCCTTGGGAGTAATTCCTCTGGGAAGACTGGAAAGACCCAGTACCTCCTGATTTGGACGGATCTACCTTGGTCTGGCCAGGGGCTGGGGACGCAAAAAGTCCGCAAACTCAGTGCCCCCTGGGGAAGACGCTCTCAGGGGTGTCACTAGTAACACTTGGGTGTGGGACCCCACAGTGTGAAGATGACACATGGCCACTGTTTTTCACCTCTTTTTGCACAGCGCCCTAAGGACCAGGTCTTTTGGCTAAGTCCAGGGCAATTTTTGCTACGGGCCTCAGGGCCTGGTCTGTGCACAATTTGGCACGGTACCACTTTTTTATTTTCTATTTATTTAATTTATTCACCTCCCACGTTTGTCACTTTTTCTGTTCTTATGTGTGTGTTTTTTCACGGATGGAGGGTGTGGGTCCTCGGGCCTACCCTGAAGTCTAGGGGGAGGATGTGTGGCCTTTTGGTTCCTTCCTCCCCTGATCCCTAGGGGGCTTTCTCTTCGGGAGAGCCCCCTTGCCTAGTACTGGATGTCCGGCTTCGGCTGGGCATAAGGAACGGTGGTCCACCAGGCCTTTTGGCCAGGAGGACCAAATGGGAACCTTGTCCCTGTCAGGAGCTTCGTGCCCCGGGGGATCAGGGTAACGGTCCAACCCTTCCGGGGGTAGGACAAACACACCCCTAAGTGCACTTTTTCGTGTGGTGTTCGCACTTGCACATTTTTTGTGATCACTTACGGGTTTTTCGTTGTAGTTTGCACGTTTGCGGACTTAAAAAAAAAAAAAAAAAGTAGTGTCTACTTAATTAACTACAGAAGAATGGATGTTTTTAAAATCCCCAGCCTGGAGCATTTTTGCATTATTTCTGCTTTTTCTTTACTGTACAGCAATCTAACTGGTGACTCCATTTTCCCACATACAAGTTATGTTCTGAAGATGATATGATGATTGATGAGTAAAATAATTCATTACCTCTATAAGACCCATGTCTCCTGAGCAAATTCTAAAGAGAGAATGAGCAAGCGCAATAACTCTGGTGTAAAAACACGGCATTAACCAGATCCCTATCAGCCTTTGGAGTTTCCAAAGAGGAGGATTTGGGAGCTTAGCGAAGGGAAAAGAAAGCAAGATTAAATGATATAATAAACAGGCCATATCAAGCTGGTGGCGTCTGTCAGTTATCACTGACACATCTTTATTTTACCTAGGATGTTACTGGAGCCTATTAAACAAACAGTGAGTTCATCACAGCCTGCCCCATCCATCATGTTCTCCTTTACATTGCAGTGGTAGAATCTGTTCCCCTGTCATTGAGACCTCAGTAAATAAACTGTCTCCCATACCACCACTGGAAGGCTCGTGCATGCATGTCCTGGTACTTAACTGAGCTTTAAGTACATATTAACATAGACAGCTAGCTATGTCGCAACGTCATTCATTTTAAGGCAAACTCTCCAATTAAATGTGAACAATTTGCATTCAACTTTTTGACTTCTAGGGCACGTTTAGAAATGTCATGGTAGTCAAAGGGATAAAACAAGCTCAGGACTGCAGCAGGAGCCATGAACATTGTATTTATTATTATTATTATACAGGATTTATATAGCACCAACAGTTTGCTCAGCGCGTTACAATATAACGGGAGACAATACAGCAACAATACAGTTCAATGCAAGAGGGTTAGGAGCAGGGGCGGACTGACCATTTGGAAACTCGGGCACTGCCCGAGGGCCCGGGGTCAGTAGGGGGCCCCATGAGATGCCCCTGGTACCTTTTTCATAGGTGTTTTTGAGTTTGGGCAAGGACACAGGGGCCCCATGATCCCCTATTGCCCGGGGGCCCCAATAGTTGTCAGTCCGCCCTTGGTTAGGAGGGCCCTGCTCCTTGGAACATTGTTTTTTTTTTTTCAGCAGGTTTTGGGCTCTCATGCTAAATTTATAAAGTTAGATAGTCAGGTCAAAAAGAAAAGACACATCTAGTCCATCTAGTTCAACCAATAGACAAAAAAGAAAAAATTAAACACAATAAATAAATAGAAAACCTCTATATACGGAACCCAATAACCCCGGCTGATCCAGAGGAAGGCAAACAACTCCTATACAAAGGATTAGTTTGATCCAGTGGGGGACAAAAATCCTTCCTGATCCCCCAGAAGACAATCAGATAATCCCTGGATCAGTCACCCCTGGTGTTATTACCTATAAATGTTAGTATCCAGGTATATTTTGTAGACTTAGGAGTGCATCCAGCTCCTTTTTAAAACAATCTACTGAGTTGGCCAGAACTAGTTCTTGAGGTAGTTCCATATTTTTACAGCTCTTACTGTAAAGAAGCTTTTCCATATTTGGAGATTAAATATCTTTTTCTACAAAAGTAAAGAGTGTCCTCTTGTCCTCTGTGATGACTTTCAGATGAATAACTCTACACCACATTTACAATATGGACCACTTATACATGGTGAATCCCTCTTATATACGAGGGGCGATCAAGTCAAACTGAGACTTTTAATTTTACAGGTATAAAAAGGGATGCTAGTGTGGTGGTACTACAGGCAGTAGTAAATGGTAAGTGTGTCCTATTACTGATAGGTGGTGCACATGTTGTGGGAACAGTCCAGAGACCATTAATCAAGATGGCAGACAACAGTGTTAGTGCGTGCATGGAACAGCGCGTGGTAATTAGGTTTCTTGTGAATGAAGGTATAAAACCCGTGGATATCTACAGAAGACTTCAAGCACAGTACGGTGATGAGACGCTCAACCGCAGTATGACATCTGAATGGTGTAAAAACCTCAGAGATGGCCGTATGTCCATCATTGATTATCCCGGCCATCGTGGATCCCAGCCCACAGTAGTCATTCCTGTGAACATTCAGCACGTGGGACTCCTGATCCTGGATAATCGACGCATCACCTGTCATTAAACTGCACAAGAGACAAATCTTTTTGTGAGAATGGTGAAAACAATGATTACGAAGTGAAGCAAGCTGTCCTTGGATGGTTCAGGCGTACTGACAAATCTTTCTATGTCAAAGCTTTCCAGGCATTGGTTAATGACTGGTATAAATGTATAAATGTAGCAGGGGAGTATGTCAGAAAATAAATGTAGTTTCCATTCTTTTATTAAATACACTCATAACTCCTGATTTGGCATGAACACCCCTCGTATTTATACATGGTGATAATTTCCCCCTTATGTATTTATACATGTTGATCATATACCACCTAATGTCCTCTTCTCAAGAGAGAATACATTAATGAGGTCTTACTAATGCTTTGTACTGGGGTAAATTTATGTCTTTGCTCTCTGTACCTCTTTTAATACAGGAAAGGATTTGGCTCGCTTTGGAAACCACAGCTTGGCATTGCATGCTCTAATTAGGTCCATGGTCTACCAGAACACCGAGATCCTTCTCCACCATTGATGCCCCCAGTTGTACCCCCCCCATAGTATGTATGATGCATGCATATTCTTAGCCCCCAAGTGCAAATCTTTTAATTTATCATTTGCCACATAGTTGCTCAATTAAATTGCGCACTGAGGTCATCTTGTAAGTTGGAGACATCCTGTAAGGACGTTATTCCACTGCACAGCTTGGTGTCATCTGCCAAGACTGAAATGGTACTTTTAATCACAAACTCTATATTACCGTATTTTTCGCTCCATAAGACGCACCTGACCATAAGACGCACCTAGGTTTTAAAGGCAGAAAACAGGAAAAAAAAATTCTGAACTAATGGACTGCAGACATAGTACAGGGATGACCAGAGACTGCGGACAGCACAGGGATGACCAGAGACTGCGGACAGCACAGGGATGACCAGAGACTGCGGACAGCACAGATGACTGCTGACCTTTGGGGAGGTGGGGAGCGGGTACCTGAATTTGACAGGTACCCGCTCTTACTTCCGCAGAGTTTTTGTTAGATCTTACCTGTTCCTCGATCCAGCCGCGCGCTGTCTTCCCGGCTTCTGTAATGGCGCTTGGCATGACAGCCGGGTGCCCAGTGCGCATGAGCGAGAAGCACTTGCGCTTTGTGATTGGTCCGGCGGCTTCTGGGATCGGTCATGTGTCCCAGGTACCGCCTTACCATTCACAAAAAGCACCGCTTCTTGCGCATGCGCACTTGGCACCAGGCTGTCATGCCCAGTGCCCACACTACAGAAGCCGGGAAGACAGCGCGCCGCTGGATAGAGGAACAGGTAAGATCAAAGAACAAAGAAGTAAGAGCGGGTACCTGTCCAATTCAGGTACCCGCTCCCCACCTCCCCAAAGGTCAGCAGTCCTCTCCATAAGGTCCCACTGCAGAGCTGAGCGGCCGGCCCGGTATTCTGCACGGCGGCGGTGGAAATACCGGACCGGCCGCTCTATATTCGCTCCATAAGACGCACTGACATTTTCCCCCCTTTTTTGGGGGGAAAAAATGTGCGTCTTATGGAGCGAAAAATACGGTATTTATAAATAGGTTAAAAAGTAAGGGTTCCAATACTGAACCTTGGGGTACACTACTGACGACCCTAGACCATTCAGAGTATGAATCGTTAACCACTACTCTCTCAATATGCTCTTTTAGCCAGTTTTTTATCCATTTACAGACTGATTTGTATGTGTGTATATAAGTATGCATATACTATAGCTGTGGGATCCAAGTGTAAGTAGAGAATTGCTTCAGTAGGCACAGGTACTACAGTGATCGCTGCTGATTTCCAAGCCCCATTCTCATTCAGCCATAACTAACATCCTAAATAGAGAAGCTCATCCTGAAAATTGAGCTGTTTGTGCAAATAAAAATATACACGGACAGTGATCAACAGTCACATCTCTTTAGAAGAATAATTAAAGACCAAACATAAAAGTCACATAGACTGTCATGTGAGATGTACTGGAAAGGTTTTTAATGGTCCATTAAACCAAAGGGCATCAAGGGTCATAGAAAGCAAAATAAATTCCAACCCCAATGAATTTTGTATGGTAGATCTTCTAAACTGAAGATACAGTTGCACTAACATGTATACAATCTTGCACTCAGCCTTCAAACCATTTCACTCCTCCTAAGTCAATGACCAATCTCAATGGGATTCCTGGTTAATGGCTTCAGTAAATTCAAAGCACTACAACTGTATCATCAATTTAGAGGATCCACCATACAAAATTAATTTGTTGGAATTTATTTTGGTTTCCATGACCCCTGATGCCCTTCAATTTTTTTGGGCTATTAAAAACCTTTTCCAGTAAATCTCACGTGATGTCCTTTTGGCTGTCTATGGGTCCTCTATTGTTTGTCTTTAATTATTCTTCTAAACAGATGTGTCATTCCATTGTTTTATCGTGTAGGAAAAAGCTGCACATTGCCCCCAACTTTAAGTGCACATTTCCTGCCTGGCACTAATGATTCCTATCTGATCGTTGCTGATTCGTTATGGTATGTTTATAAATGTTTATATCCACTTATATTCTCTTTGTAGAATTATTATAAAAGTACAAATCTAACAATGATATTTATTTCAGCACAGCCTTCCAGTGCAATGTCTAGACAATCTTACCAGCATGGAAAAACAAGTGGATGTCCCGGACAGACAGTGTTTGTGTTCATTACAGAGAATCTCCGAATACAGAGGAAAAGAGGCTTTTGTTGAGATTGTTCCCGTATGAATGAAAAGATGTGTTTCCTGCAGTTTTCACTAAATAACACATTGGAAGAGAGGAAGATGGTGGAAATATAAAAACAAGACTTCCATCCAGCTGCAAGGCACAGAGGGATGGCTTGTGGTGGAATAAATGATTTGTGCAGTTCAAAAGATTTCCTGTGATCTTCACATGCCTGATAGTGTGTAAGGACAACACAGAAAACCTTATGCTGGACATATACTGTACTAGTAGATTTTTGAACAAGCGTCCATACGAACATCCATACGGAAATTTATTTATTACAGGTACTTACACTCACCATCAGTTTGTTAGGTACACCTGTTCAATTACTTGGTAACACAAATTGCCAATCAGCCAATCACATGGCAGAAACTCAATGCATTTAGGCATGTAGATGTGATAAAGATGACTTGCTGAAGTTCTAACCGAGCATCAGAATGGGGAAGAAAGGGGATTTAAGCAATTTTGACCATGGCATGGTTGTTGTTGCCAGACAAGCTGGTCTGAGTATTTCAAAAATTGCTGATCTACTGGGATTTTCACACACAACCATCTCTAAGGTTTACAGAGAATGGTCCAAAAAAGAGAAAATATCCAATGAATGGCAGTTGTGTGGACGAACAGGGGCGGACTGACCATTTGGAAACTCGGGCACCGCCCGAGGGTCCGGGGTCAGTAGGGGGCCCCATGAGATGCCTCTGGTACCTTTTTCATAGGCTTTTTTGAGTTTGGGCAAGGACACAGGGGCCCCATGATCCCCTATTGCCCGGGGGCCCCATGAGTTGTCAGTCCGCCCCTGTGGATGAAAATGCCTTGTTGATGTCAGAGGTCAGAGGAGAATGAGCAGACTGGTTTGAGATGAACTCCCTACCCCAATCTGTCTGACTATCTCCTAATCTATCCACCTTTAGATGATCCCTGATTCCTCTTCTCTTTAACCTCCCTAGCGGTCTGATTATGTCCATATTTCTGTGCTCAAAGCGGTACATTTTTTTGCATAGAAATATGTATTTTTTTATTGTAGGCCTGTAATTTCTAGGAATAATTCACGAAATCTGTCCGAACAAGAGTCTAGCAAACATCCCGGGTATGTTAAAATTTGAAACACGAAATCATAAATTATAATTTAATAAATAATCATAAAAAATAATAATATAAAAATGATAAATTTAATTCAATAATATAATCAAACCAAAAACACTGAAATTTGAAATATAGCGCCAAGTTCGCACATCACTGAGCAAAGTCACAGAATCGTTTTCAGTGTCTGATGACGAATTTCCCCACGAATCATTATCACTCAATTCTGCAAGTGGTTCTGATTTACTATCGCTGTTCTCTAGCTGATCTAAAACCGCTTTTGACCTAAAGAGACGCTTTTTGGACGCCATGGACGTTTCTCAGTTTCCAGGCAGAAAGAACAGTAAAAATGCAGGCAGGGCGCAGGACAAAGCACTCGGGACAAAATGTATGTGAAATGGTTTGATACAGGAATGTTTTACTATGTGATTTTAGTGTATTTAGTGAATGTCACTTTTTGTCATTTTCAAATTTCCTGCTTGTTCCTTCCCCGTACGTCCCGACATCGCAGGGAACGGAACCCAGAAGACGGATGCCGGCATCGGCCCGGAGGACATTGCCAGGGACACTGCAGAAGGGACATCGCGGGCGCGCAGGACAAGGTAAGTGAAGAAGAGATCCCGGAGCAGCGCTGCATGGTAAGCCCGAGTGTAGCTCGGGGGTTACCGCTTGTGGTGCTGAAACTTTACCCCGAGCTACACTCGGGAATACCGCCAGGGGGGTTAAAGAAGTCTATCCTGCTTCTAACTAATGCACTGTGTTTTCACTTTATCCAGCAGCTCATCCCCCCCACAGCTATTACCTTTTGTACCACTTGACCCTTCCTCTTAGATTGTAAACTCTAACAAGCCGGGCCCTCTGTTTTCTCTTGTACCGAATTGTATTATACCTGTAACGTCTGCCTTCATTTTGTAAAGCGATGCGCAAACTGTTGGTGCGATATAAATCCTGAAGAATAATTATTATTATTATTATACAGTATTTATAAAGCGCCAATAGTTCGCTCAGCGCTGTACATTACAAAGGGGGACAGAACATGTGACAGAACAATACCAATACAATGCAAAACATGAGGGGATCGAGGGCCCTGCTCTTGGGAGCTTACAATCTAGGAGGGAGGGGATGGTGGTACAGGAGGAGATAGCTGTGGGGGATGGAGTGGTAGGAAGAGTGGAGGAGGTCGGCAAGTTAGCAGGGGGTGGGGTAGGCTTCCCTGAAGAGATGGGTTTTCAGGGTGCGCCCAAAGGAGAGGAGAGTAGGTGATAATATGATGGGTTGGGGCAGGGAGTTCCAGAGGATGGGTGACACCCTGGAGAAGTCCTGGAGGCGGGCATGGGAGGAGGAGACCAGGGAACTAGAGAGAAGGAGGTCTTGTGAGGAGCGGAGTGTGCGTGCTGGGCGGTACTTGGATATTAGGTCAGTGATGTAGTTCGGCGCAGTATGGTGTACAGCTTTGTAGGTCAGTATTAGGATTTTGAATTTGATCCGTTGCGCAATCGGAAGCCAGTGGAGGGATTGGCAGAGGGGGGTGGCGGAAACGGAGCGGTGAATGAGTCTGGCAGCCGTATTCAGGATCGACTGAAGCGGGGATAGCCAGCGGTGAGGCAGGCCAGTGAGGAGGGAGTTGCAGTAGTCGAGTCGTGATATGATGAGGGAGTGGATGAGCTGTTTAGTGGTTTCTGGGGTTAGGAACGTGCGGATTTTGGCGATGTTGCGGAGGTGGAGTCTGCATGAGTTTGTTAAAGATTGGACTTGGGGCTGGAAGGATAGGTTGGAGTCCAGAATGACACCAAGTACTCTGGCCTGCGGGGCGGGTTTGAAGGTGGCGTTGTTGGACATGATGGAAAGTCAATGGTGGGTGGTGTCCGGGCTGGGGGGGAAGACAAGAAACTCGGTTTTGGAGAGATATAATAAGAATAATAATATATCGTGCTGTCAATTTACACAGCGCTTTACATATTGTACATTCACTTCAGTCTCTAACCCTCAAGGGGCGTACAATCTAAGGTCCCTAACTCACATTCATACATACACATACTATGGACAATTTAGACAGGAGCCAATTAACCTACCAGCAACGTCTGCCTTCATTTCGTAAAGCGCTGTGCAAACTGTTGGGGCTATATAAATCCTGTATTATATTAATAACAATAATAATAATAATGAGAATAAAGGCAATAATAACTCAAATAACCACTCGTTACAATCAAGGTATGCAGAATGCCATCTCTGAACGCACAACACGTTGAACCTTAAAGCAGATGGGCTACAGCAGCAGAAGACCACACCGGGTGCCACTCCTGTCAGCTAAGAACAGGAAACGGAAGCTACAATTCGCACAAGCTCACCAAAATTGGACAATAGAAGATTAGAAAAATATTGCCTGGTCTGAGGAGTCTTGATTTCAGCTGCAAAATTTTGATGACAGGGTCAGAATTTGGCATAAACAGCATGAAAGCATGGATCCATCCTGCCTTGTATCAACAGTTCAGGCTGGTGGTGGTGTAATGGTGTGGGGGAGATTTTCTTGGCACTAGCAAGTTGTACCTAATAAAGTGGCTGGTGAGTGTATATAGCATTGTCAATGTACGCAGCACTTTACATATATTGTACATTTACATCAGTCCCTAACCCTCAAGGAGCTTACTCGCTAACTAACATTCATACATACACATATTAGGGCCAGTTTAGGAGGAGGCAATCACCCTTCCAGTATGTCTTTTGGAGTGTGGGAGGAAACCCACGCAGGCACAGGGAGAACATGCAGGCTCCAGGCAGGTAGTGCCATGGTTGGGATTCAAACCAACCACCCTAGTGCTGCCAGGCGGAAGTGCTAACCACTTAGGAATTCTCAGTACATTTAATAACTTGAAAATATTTCAAAAAGGCTTTGGCTTTTAATATTCAATTTTGGAATGAATGGACTTTCTCATATTCCATCCTGCTTCTTCAAACTTTCTCATCACCGTGGTCGAAAACAAACATCTGTTTGTCCACACTAATGATTAGAAAATCGAACAAATATTCTTAAAATGAAAAAAATGTCAAATGAAAGTATAGCTTTAGGGCTCAATCACACCATAAAGTGCTTCCAGGAGCATGTGTTTTTTTTTTTTGTATTCACGCACAATGCGTTTTGGACAGTCCTTTAACTTGTTGCCGACCGCAGATAGCCGAATGACGGCTGCACTGCGGCCGGCCAGTTCTGAGTGGACGTCATATGATGTCCCCCCAGAACGCGCTCTACTGCGCGCCCCAGGGGGGCGCGCACCCGGCGATCTTCGTGATCGCTGTGTCCTACGGACACAGCTGATCACGTGATGTGGTAAAAGGCCAATCACAGCGGCCTTTTGCCACCTGATCAGCGGTGTCCAATGACACGCTGATCAGAGGGAAATGCAAGTGCCGGTTCTCGGCTGCACTTTCCTCACGCTGTCAGATCGTGAGGAAATTACTGCCGAGAACCGGCAGTTGTCAGAGCGAGGATCGGCACCGATCATCAAGGCACTGATGATCAGTGCCCTGATGATTGGTGCCCAGCAGTGCCACCCGCAAGTTCCGCCCACCTGTGCCCTGCAGTGCGCCCACTAGCTCCGCCCACCTGTGCCCAGCAGTGCACCCACCTGTGCCCAGCAGTGCACCCACCTGTGCCCAGCAGTGCACCCACCTGTGCCACTCTGCAATTTCACACACCTGTGCCCAGAAGTGCCACCTACCTGTGCCCAGCAGTGCCACCCACCTGTGCCCACCCACCTGTGCCCACTAGTGCCACCCACCTGTGCCCACCCACCAGTGCCACCCACCAGTGCAGCCCAGCAGTGCTGCCAGTCAGTGCCCAGCGGTTGTGCTAGTCAGTGCCGCCAGTCAGTGCCCAGCAGTGATGCCAGTCAGTGCCGTCTATCAGTACCCATCATTAGTGTCACCTATCAGTGCCGCCTATCAGTGCTGCATATTAGTGCCGCCTATCTGTGACACCTCATTAGTGCTGCCTATCAGTGCCGCCTATCCGTGCCACCTCATTAGTACTGCCTATCAGTGCCCTTTAGTGCTGCCTATCAGTGTCCATCAGTGCCGCCTATCAGTGCCCATCAGTGCTGCCTCATCAACGCACATCAGTGAAGGAGAAAAATTACCTGTTTGAAAAATTTTATAATAGAAACAAAGAAACTTTTTTTTTTTTTTTCAAATTTTTGGCAATTTTTTATTTATAGCGCAAAAAGTAAAGCGCCCAGTGGTGATTAAATACCACCAAAAGAAAGCTCTATTTGTGAGAAAAAAATGATCAAAATTTCATATGTGTACAATGTTGCATGACCGCGCAATTGTCAATCAAAGTGCGGCAGCGCTGAAAGCTGAAAATTGGCCTGGTAAATAAGGGGGTATAAGTGCCCGGTAGGCAAGTGGTTAATTTCAGTGGTCTGCCCAATGCATGGAAGCAAACAAAAAGTAGTGCAGACACGATTTATAGAATTGTGCCACACCAAACCACATGGTCCTGTGGTACTATGCATTTTGGAGGCCACGTGTGCACCTATGTTTGCTCGAAGTGTGGGGGTAGTATTAAGAAATAATAGCAATCATGCCTGTCTGTAAAAGCTTTTCTGTGCGGTGCGGGGAAACGCATACTCTTGCTTGTGTTTTGGCACTGCAACTGATGTGAACAAACCCCCAGACCAGCCAACTTTACTGCAAACTCCACTTATTTTGTGCATGTTTTGATGGCTACATGACTGACATGGCTGTAACTGCCAATGTAGCCAACACTTGGCAAAACTTATTTACCTTAAACCACTTAACCTCCCTGGCGGTATTCCCGAGTGTAGCTCTGGGTAAAGTTCAGTACTAAAAGCGGTAACCCCGAGCTACACTCAAGCTCACCATGCGGCGTTGCTCAGGGATTCTCTGCAGCGCTTACCTTGTCCTTCGTTCCTGCGATGTCCCTCCTGCAGCGTCCCCGGACATCTCCTCCGGCCGATGCCGGTATCCGGCTTCCGTGTTCTGGTCCCTGTGACATTGGGACGTACGGGCGCCGGAACCGGCGGCAAATTTAAAAACTGTCATTTTTTTGTAAACAAATATTACATAGCAAAACATTGCCGTTTCAAAACATTTCACATACATTTTGTCCCTACTGCTTTGTCCGGCGCCCTGCCTGCATTTTTACTGTTCTTTCTGCCTGGAAACTGAGAAATGTCCATGGCGTCCAAAAAGCGTCCCTTTAGGTCAAAAGCGGTTTTAGACCGGCTAGAGAACAGCGATAGTAAATCAGAACCACTTGCAGAATTGAGTGATAATGATTCGTGGGGAAATTCGTCATCAGACACTGAAAACGATTCTGCGACTTTGCTCAGTGATGTGCGAACTTGGCGCTATATTTCAAATTTCAGTGTTTTTGGTTTGATTATATTATTGAATTAAATGTATTATTATTATTAGAGATGAGCGAATCGAAGTATCCGAAGTGGAATTCGAGTCGAATATCGGAAAAATTTCGATTCAGCCTAATTCGGACGCGCGAATCGAAATTTTTCCGAAAATGGCGGCTGACATGTGCGGCGACGGAGCGGGGATGTCGGGGAAGGCGCGCAGACAAGGCGCGCTGCCCCATAATGCATTCCTCAACGACATGTGATCGCATCAGCCAATCAGCAGCCAGCCAGCCAGCACTGTGTAATGGTCGAGGTATATATAGCGGCCATTTTGGAAATCTTCATTTGCCTGCAGTCATTGAACAGAGGCAGACCGCTCTGTACTAGGGACAGGGACAGAGTTAGGGCCACAGAAACGAGAATTGGGGACAGAGAGAAGTTACTTAGGGACAGAGAACCATTACTCAGGGACACAGACTTGTTAATGAGGGCCACAGAATCGTTATTTAGGGACAAAGAAACGCTAGTTAGGGCCACAGAATTCATACTCAGGGACAGACAGAATTGTTACTCAGTGCCAGAGAATTGTTACTTAGGGCCACAGAAACGTTATTAGGGCCACAGAATTTTTACTCAGGGACAGACAGAATTGTTACTGAGTGCCAGAGAATTGTTACTCAGGGACAGACAGAATTGTTACTGAGTGCCAGAGAATTCTTACTCAGGGCCACAGAATTCATTCTCAGGGACAGACAGAATTGTTACTCAGGGACAGACAGAATTGTTACTGAGTGCCAGAGAATTGTTACTCAGGGACAGACAGAATTGTTACTGAGTGCCAGAGAATTGTTACTCAGGGACAGACAGAATTGTTACTGAGTGCCAGAGAATTGTTACTCAGGGACAGACAGAATTGTTACTGAGTGCCAGAGAATTGTTACTCTCACAGACACAAAATTGTTACTTGCACAGACACAGAATTGTTACTTGCACAGACACACAATTGTTACTCAGGGCCACTGAATTCATACTCAGGGACAGACAGAATTGTTACTGAGTGCCAGAGAATTCTTACTCAGGGCCACAGAATTCATACTCAGGGACAGACAGAATTGTTACTCAGGGACAGACAGAATTGTTACTGAGTGCCAGAGAATTGTTACTCAGGGACAGACAGAATTGTTACTGAGTGCCAGAGAATTCTTACTCAGGGACAGACAGAATTGTTACTGAGTGCCAGAGAATTGTTACTCTCACAGACACAAAATTGTTACTTGCACAGACACAGAATTGTTACTCGCACAGAGACAGAATTGTTACTCAGGGCCACAGAATTCATACTCAGGGACAGACAGAATTGTTACTGAGTGCCAGAGAATTGTTACTCAGGGACAGACAGAATTGTTACTGAGTGCCAGAGAATTGTTACTCTCACAGACACAAAATTGTTACTTGCACAGACACAGAATTGTTACTTGCACAGACACACAATTGTTACTCAGGGCCACAGAATTCATACTCAGGGACAGACAGAATTGTTACTGAGTGCCAGAGAATTCTTACTCAGGGCCACAGAATTCATACTCAGGGACAGACAGAATTGTTACTCAGGGACAGACAGAATTGTTACTGAGTGCCAGAGAATTGTTACTCAGGGACAGACAGAATTGTTACTGAGTGCCAGAGAATTGTTACTCTCACAGACACAAAATTGTTACTTGCACAGACACAGAATTGTTACTTGCACAGACACACAATTGTTACTCAGGGCCACAGAATTCATACTCAGGGACAGACAGAATTGTTACTGAGTGCCAGAGAATTGTTACTCAGGGACAGACAGAATTGTTACTGAGTGCCAGAGAATTCTTACTCAGGGCCACAGAATTCATTCTCAGGGACAGACAGAATTGTTACTCAGGGACAGACAGAATTGTTACTGAGTGCCAGAGAATTGTTACTCAGGGACAGACAGAATTGTTACTGAGTGCCAGAGAATTGTTACTCAGGGACAGACAGAATTGTTACTGAGTGCCAGAGAATTGTTACTCAGGGACAGACAGAATTGTTACTGAGTGCCAGAGAATTGTTACTCTCACAGACACAAAATTGTTACTTGCACAGACACAGAATTGTTACTTGCACAGACACACAATTGTTACTCAGGGCCACAGAATTCATACTCAGGGACAGACAGAATTGTTACTGAGTGCCAGAGAATTCTTACTCAGGGCCACAGAATTCATACTCAGGGACAGACAGAATTGTTACTCAGGGACAGACAGAATTGTTACTGAGTGCCAGAGAATTGTTACTCAGGGACAGACAGAATTGTTACTGAGTGCCAGAGAATTCTTACTCAGGGACAGACAGAATTGTTACTGAGTGCCAGAGAATTGTTACTCTCACAGACACAAAATTGTTACTTGCACAGACACAGAATTGTTACTCGCACAGAGACAGAATTGTTACTCAGGGCCACAGAATTCATACTCAGGGACAGACAGAATTGTTACTGAGTGCCAGAGAATTGTTACTCAGGGACAGACAGAATTGTTACTGAGTGCCAGAGAATTGTTACTCTCACAGACACAAAATTGTTACTTGCACAGACACAGAATTGTTACTTGCACAGACACACAATTGTTACTCAGGGCCACAGAATTCATACTCAGGGACAGACAGAATTGTTACTGAGTGCCAGAGAATTCTTACTCAGGGCCACAGAATTCATACTCAGGGACAGACAGAATTGTTACTCAGGGACAGACAGAATTGTTACTGAGTGCCAGAGAATTGTTACTCAGGGACAGACAGAATTGTTACTGAGTGCCAGAGAATTGTTACTCTCACAGACACAAAATTGTTACTTGCACAGACACAGAATTGTTACTTGCACAGACACACAATTGTTACTCAGGGCCACAGAATTCATACTCAGGGACAGACAGAATTGTTACTGAGTGCCAGAGAATTGTTACTCAGGGACAGACAGAATTGTTACTGAGTGCCAGAGAATTCTTACTCAGGGCCACAGAATTCATTCTCAGGGACAGACAGAATTGTTACTCAGGGACAGACAGAATTGTTACTGAGTGCCAGAGAATTGTTACTCAGGGACAGACAGAATTGTTACTGAGTGCCAGAGAATTGTTACTCAGGGACAGACAGAATTGTTACTGAGTGCCAGAGAATTGTTACTCAGGGACAGACAGAATTGTTACTGAGTGCCAGAGAATTGTTACTCTCACAGACACAAAATTGTTACTTGCACAGACACAGAATTGTTACTTGCACAGACACACAATTGTTACTCAGGGCCACAGAATTCATACTCAGGGACAGACAGAATTGTTACTGAGTGCCAGAGAATTCTTACTCAGGGCCACAGAATTCATACTCAGGGACAGACAGAATTGTTACTCAGGGACAGACAGAATTGTTACTGAGTGCCAGAGAATTGTTACTCAGGGACAGACAGAATTGTTACTGAGTGCCAGAGAATTCTTACTCAGGGACAGACAGAATTGTTACTGAGTGCCAGAGAATTGTTACTCTCACAGACACAAAATTGTTACTTGCACAGACACAGAATTGTTACTCGCACAGAGACAGAATTGTTACTCAGGGCCACAGAATTCATACTCAGGGACAGACAGAATTGTTACTGAGTGCCAGAGAATTGTTACTCAGGGACAGACAGAATTGTTACTGAGTGCCAGAGAATTGTTACTCTCACAGACACAAAATTGTTACTTGCACAGACACAGAATTGTTACTTGCACAGACACACAATTGTTACTCAGGGCCACAGAATTCATACTCAGGGACAGACAGAATTGTTACTGAGTGCCAGAGAATTCTTACTCAGGGCCACAGAATTCATACTCAGGGACAGACAGAATTGTTACTCAGGGACAGACAGAATTGTTACTGAGTGCCAGAGAATTGTTACTCAGGGACAGACAGAATTGTTACTGAGTGCCAGAGAATTGTTACTCTCACAGACACAAAATTGTTACTTGCACAGACACAGAATTGTTACTTGCACAGACACACAATTGTTACTCAGGGCCACAGAATTCATACTCAGGGACAGACAGAATTGTTACTGAGTGCCAGAGAATTGTTACTCAGGGACAGACAGAATTGTTACTGAGTGCCAGAGAATTGTTACTCTCACAGACACAAAATTGTTACTTGCACAGACACAGAATTGTTACTCGCACAGAGACAGAATTGTTACTCAGGGCCACAGAATTCATACTCAGGGACAGACAGAATTGTTACTGAGTGCCAGAGAATTGTTACTCAGGGAAGACAGAATTGTTACTGAGTGCCAGAGAATTGTTACTCAGGGACAGACAGAATTGTTACTGAGTGCCAGAGAATTGTTACTCTCACAGACACAAAATTGTTACTTGCACAGACACAGAATTGTTACTCGCACAGAGACAGAATTGTTACTCAGGGCCACAGAATTCATACTCAGGGACAGACAGAATTGTTACTGAGTGCCAGAGAATTGTTACTCAGGGACAGACAGAATTGTTACTGAGTGCCAGAGAATTGTTACTCTCACAGACACAAAATTGTTACTTGCACAGACACAGAATTGTTACTTGCACAGACACACAATTGTTACTGAGTGCCAGAGAATTGTTACTCAGGGACAGACAGAATTGTTACTGAGTGCCAGAGAATTGTTACTCAGGGACAGACAGAATTGTTACTGAGTGCCAGAGAATTGTTACTCAGGGACAGACAGAATTGTTACTGAGTGCCAGAGAATTGTTACTCGCACAGACACAAAATTGTTACTTGCACAGACACAAAATTGTTACTTGCACAGACACAGAATTGTTACTCGCGCAGACACAGAATTGTTACTCAGGGCCACAGAATTCATACTCAGGGACAGACAGAATTGTTACTGAGTGCCAGAGAATTGTTACTCAGGGACACCTAATCGTTGAATTAAATAGTATGTCAGACAACATGCAGAGGAGTGGCAGAGGAGGCAATGTTTTAGGAGCGAGCAGACGTGGCAGCAGAGGAAGGGGTCGAGGCAGCAGTATTCGCAGCCAGAGGCCAGTGCTCCCGGTGTCATCCAGCGGTCGTGTCTCCACCGACAACCCTGCCGTCATTGATTGGTTGGCTCGGTCGTCTTCCTCTTCCCAGGTCACCTCTGACACCTACAGCCAACGGTCGGTGGGTACGTCAGACACAACCGTTAGTTGGCATGGCCCGGGACCAAGCCCACTGAAATCACGTGTCCTCTACCTGCCCCTGTCCTTTGCTGTTCCCTCACCAAGCGAAGTATCGCATGCTGTGGGCTCAGCCCCACTGTACAGTGAGGAAGAGCTAACAGAGGGCGGTCAGGAACGGGGGGAGACATCGGCCTTTTCAGCAGCCAAGCGAACAAGTACTGGCGAGGAGAGTGGCTCGGTAGCCGGTCTAGAGACAGGTCTGTCTCCTGACCCAGACGCAGCCGAGGGGGCTAGTAGTGAGGCGGAGACCCTACTTGATGATGAGGAGGTTGATCGCACTTGGCAGCCTCGTCGTCATCAGGCAATTTCTTCCGCATCATCAGGAGAAGAGGGTGGCAGCTTGGCAGCGAGCAAAACAGTCGGTGGGTTGCCCAGGAGACAGCAGCAGGGTCGCATCAGTGTCAGTGGAGCCAAACGTCCACGGAGTAGAGCACCAGCTCCACTGCAGCCTACCACCACGGCCAGTAGTGGTGCCGGTGCGCACGGAGGAAGTAGCAGTCAGCCAGTGAAGAGTAGCGGGGGCAAAGTTTCCTACTCGGTGGTGTGGCAATTTTTCCTCAAGCCGCCCGAGGAAGTAAATGTAGCCGTATGTCGACTATGTGGCCAGAAATGCAAGCGTGGCCAGGGGGCCCATGTTGGGACTACAGCGTTGCGTCAGCATATGCAGCGTCACCATTCGGTGGCCTGGGAAAACCGTGATAAACATACGGCGGTTCTGCCTGCCCCAGCCCCCGCTCCATCACCCGCTCCGTTACTTGCTCCGTCACCCGACGTCGTCAATCGCCCTCTATCAGCCAGTCAAGGCTCCAACACCTCTGCTGAGGGGAGTTGTCGCTCATTGGCATCTTCCGCTCGTTCAGATGCTCCTTCTCCTGCTACTCCTCTTCTCGGATTCCGTCAACAGTCTTTCTTGGAATCCGTATCCAAGAGACAACAGTTTGCGAGCACGCACCCGACGGTGCAAAAGCTGAACGTCCTCCTGTCCAAGTTGCTGGTGCTGCAGTCCCTCCCTTTCCAACTGGTGGACTCAGCACCTTTCCGAGAAATGATGGCTTGTGCCGCGCCGCGGTGGAGAGTGCCAAGCCGTCATTTCTTTGCCCAAAAGGCAGTGCCAGCCCTGCATTCACATGTAGAAGAGATGGTGGGCCAGTCTTTGAGCATGTCGGTCTCTGCCAAAGTGCACGGCAGCGCCGACGTGTGGAGCTGTAACTACGGTCAGGGACAGTACATGTCATTTACGGCCCACTGGGTGAACGTGGTGCCGGCACAGCCGCACCAGCAACTTGGACAGGTCACGACGCTTTTGCCTCCACGTTTGCACGTCCTTGGTCCAGCAAGCATGTCCGCCTCTACCACCTCTTTTTCCGCCGTGTCCTCAGCCGCCACCCCCGTGCCAAGTCCCATTACCCGACCGGCATATCACATGTGCAGGGCGCAACGGTGTCACGCTGTGCTGCACCTGGTATGCCTTGGCGAACGTAGTCACACAGGGGAGGAACTGCTGAGTGTAATGAACAGAGAAATCGACAGATGGCTGTCTCCGCGCAAACTAAAAATCGGAACCATGTTGACTGACAACGGAAAGAACATGGTGTCTGCTCTGCGTCAAGGAAGGTTGTGCCATGCGCCATGCATGGCTCACGTGTTCAATCTGGTTGTCAAGCGGTTCCTAAAATCCACCATCCCACTGCAAGACATCCTTAAAATGTCACGTAAACTGTGCATGCATTTCAGCCATTCCTACACCGCAAAGAACACCCTCATTGAGCTGCAGCGGCAGAACGGAATTCCACAGCATCGCCTGATCTGCGACGTTGCAACAAGGTGGAATTCAACCCTACACATGTTAGACCGCCTTTACGAGCAGCGAAAGGCCATCACCGATTTCCTGATGTTACAAGCGGATAAAGGTACTCCCCTGTGTAACTTAGATGTCAGCCATTGGCAGCTCATGCGTGACACCTGCCGCTTGCTCAGGCCCTTTGAGGAGGCCACGCTATTCGTGAGTCGGCAGGACTATGGGATGAACGACGTCATTCCTCTGTTGCACGTCCTGGAACAAATGCTGTTAACAATGGCTGGTCAGGGTGCGGTAGACGTGGCGCACAGATCTCAACGCCACATGACCCCTGTGGGGGCAGGACAGGAAGAAGAGGAGGAGGTAGAGGAGGACATTTGTGCTCAGGAATTATTGAGTGAAATGGGTGGTTTTTCCACTCAGCGGACAGGAGTGGAGGAGCAGGAGCATCTGGTAGAGGAGGAGGAGGAGGAGACAGAGGACCCAGACGCACCGTGGCAGTATGCTGTGGAGATGGAGGCAGGGAGTCCCTCGCATTCCTTGGCACAAATGGCCCATAGCATGCTCGGTTGCTTGCGTAGCGACAGCCGAATAATAACCATCAGACAGAGGGATGACTTTTGGCTGTCCACCTTGTTGGACCCTCGCTACCGGTCCAAAATGGTGGCCTTTTTCACACCTGCTGAGAGGGAGGCCAAAATTACGTACTATAAAAACCACCTATGTAGTCAGTTGGTCTCTGCCTTTGTGCGCCATCGTCCATCCTCAGACACTGTGGGCCCTGTGCGCTCGCGTTCCGCTGGCATGGCAGCAGGGGAGGGGTGGGGTGGTAGGAGCAGTGGCAGCTCCACCAGCAGCGGCTGCCTCAGTCTGCAGTCGATGATGAGTAGCTTTCTTCACCAGCGCAGTGAGGAAACTACTAACCAGCCGCAGCAGCAGCAGCAGCATCAGGTGGACCTGGAGCAGGAGCTCAAACAACAGGCTTGGGCCTACTTGGACAGCACCCTGCCAACCGAGGTAGACAATCCCCTTGACTACTGGGCAACGAAACTTGACCTTTGGCCCCAACTAGCTGAATTTGCCCTTGAAAGGCTGTCATGCCCGGCCAGTAGCGTGGCATCGGAGCGCGTGTTTAGTGCGGCAGGAGGTATTGTAACTCCGCGGAGGACACGACTGTCCACCCAAAGTGTGGAGAGACTCACGTTTGTGAAAATGAATCAGGCGTGGATTAGTCTGGATTTCAAACCACCAGTTCCTGACACAACTGACTAAATCCGCCATGAATCATGCCTCAAACATGTGCCACTTTCAGGTCTCCTCACACTGCTGGTGTGTTGAATTTTTTGACATAGGGTGCTGGCAGATTACGGGCCTCCTATAGCTGCTGCCAGGCCCCTAATCTGCCATAGGCCCCTATATACCACCTCCTCCTGCTGCTGCCAGGTCCAGAGTCTCTCATGGGTCCCTGTACGGCCTCCCATTGCTGCTGTCTCCATCGCCACACTCTGCTGCCATGTGCCACTTTCAGGTCTCTTCACACTGCTGGTGTGTTAAATTTTTTGACATAGGGTGCAGGCAGATTACGGGCCTCACATAGCTGCTGCCAGGCCCCTAATCTGCCATGGGCCCCTATATACCACCTCCTCCTGCTGCTGCCAGGTCCAGAGTCTCTCATGGGTCCCTGTACGGCCTCCCATTGCTGCTGTCTCCATCGCCACACTCTGCTGCCATGTGCCACTTTCAGGTCTCTTCACACTGCTGGTGTGTTAAATTTTTTGACATAGGGTGCTGCAAGATAACGGGCCTCACATAGCTGCTGCCAGGCCCCTAATCAGCCATGGGCCCCTATACCGCCTCCTCCTGCTGCTGCCAGGTCCAGAGTCTCTCATGCCATGTGCCACTTTCAGGTCTCTTCACACTGCTGGTGTGTTTAATTTTTTGACATAGGGTGCAGGCAGATTACGGGCCTCACATAGCTGCTGCCAGGCCCCTAATCTGCCATGGGCCCCTATATACCGCCTCCTCATGCTGCTGCCAAGTCCAGAGTCTGTCATGGTCCCTGTACGGCCTCCCATTGCTGCTGTCTCCATCGCCACACTCTGCTGCCATGTGCCACTTTCAGGTCTCTTCACACTGCTGGTGTGTTAAATTTTTTGACATAGGGTGCAGGCAGATTACGGGCCTCACATAGCTGCTGCCAGGCCCCTAATCTGCCATGGGCCCCTATATACCGCCTCCTCATGCTGCTGCCAAGTCCAGAGTCTGTCATGGTCCCTGTACGGCCTCCCATTGCTGCTGTCTCCATCGCCACACTCTGCTGCCATGTGCCACTTTCAGGTCTCTTCACACTGCTGGTGTGTTAAATTTTTTGACATAGGGTGCAGGCAGATTACGGGCCTCACATAGCTGCTGCCAGGCCCCTAATCTGCCATAGGCCCCTATATACCGCCTCCTCATGCTGCTGCCAAGTCCAGAGTCTGTCATGGTCCCTGTACGGCCTCCCATTGCTGCTGTCTCCATCGCCACACTCTGCTGCCATGTGCCACTTTCAGGTCTCTTCACACTGCTGGTGTGTTAAATTTTTTGACATAGGGTGCAGGCAGATTACGGGCCTCACATAGCTGCTGCCAGGCCCCTAATCTGCCATGGGCCCCTATATACCACCTCCTCCTGCTGCTGCCAGGTCCAGAGTCTCTCATGGGTCCCTGTACGGCCTCCCATTGCTGCTGTCTCCATCGCCACACTCTGCTGCCATGTGCCACTTTCAGGTCTCTTCACACTGCTGGTGTGTTAAATTTTTTGACATAGGGTGCTGCAAGATAACGGGCCTCACATAGCTGCTGCCAGGCCCCTAATCAGCCATGGGCCCCTATACCGCCTCCTCCTGCTGCTGCCAGGTCCAGAGTCTCTCATGCCATGTGCCACTTTCAGGTCTCTTCACACTGCTGGTGTGTTTAATTTTTTGACATAGGGTGCAGGCAGATTACGGGCCTCACATAGCTGCTGCCAGGCCCCTAATCTGCCATGGGCCCCTATATACCGCCTCCTCATGCTGCTGCCAAGTCCAGAGTCTGTCATGGTCCCTGTACGGCCTCCCATTGCTGCTGTCTCCATCGCCACACTCTGCTGCCATGTGCCACTTTCAGGTCTCTTCACACTGCTGGTGTGTTAAATTTTTTGACATAGGGTGCAGGCAGATTACGGGCCTCACATAGCTGCTGCCAGGCCCCTAATCTGCCATGGGCCCCTATATACCGCCTCCTCATGCTGCTGCCAAGTCCAGAGTCTGTCATGGTCCCTGTACGGCCTCCCATTGCTGCTGTCTCCATCGCCACACTCTGCTGCCATGTGCCACTTTCAGGTCTCTTCACACTGCTGGTGTGTTAAATTTTTTGACATAGGGTGCAGGCAGATTACGGGCCTCACATAGCTGCTGCCAGGCCCCTAATCTGCCATAGGCCCCTATATACCGCCTCCTCATGCTGCTGCCAAGTCCAGAGTCTGTCATGGTCCCTGTACGGCCTCCCATTGCTGCTGTCTCCATCGCCACACTCTGCTGCCATGTGCCACTTTCAGGTCTCTTCACACTGCTGGTGTGTTAAATTTTTTGACATAGGGTGCAGGCAGATTACGGGCCTCACATAGCTGCTGCCAGGCCCCTAATCTGCCATGGGCCCCTATATACCACCTCCTCCTGCTGCTGCCAGGTCCAGAGTCTCTCATGGGTCCCTGTACGGCCTCCCATTGCTGCTGTCTCCATCGCCACACTCTGCTGCCATGTGCCACTTTCAGGTCTCTTCACACTGCTGGTGTGTTAAATTTTTTGACATAGGGTGCTGCAAGATAACGGGCCTCACATAGCTGCTGCCAGGCCCCTAATCAGCCATGGGCCCCTATACCGCCTCCTCCTGCTGCTGCCAGGTCCAGAGTCTCTCATGCCATGTGCCACTTTCAGGTCTCTTCACACTGCTGGTGTGTTTAATTTTTTGACATAGGGTGCAGGCAGATTACGGGCCTCACATAGCTGCTGCCAGGCCCCTAATCTGCCATGGGCCCCTATATACCGCCTCCTCATGCTGCTGCCAAGTCCAGAGTCTGTCATGGTCCCTGTACGGCCTCCCATTGCTGCTGTCTCCATCGCCACACTCTGCTGCCATGTGCCACTTTCAGGTCTCTTCACACTGCTGGTGTGTTAAATTTTTTGACATAGGGTGCAGGCAGATTACGGGCCTCACATAGCTGCTGCCAGGCCCCTAATCTGCCATGGGCCCCTATATACCGCCTCCTCATGCTGCTGCCAAGTCCAGAGTCTGTCATGGTCCCTGTACGGCCTCCCATTGCTGCTGTCTCCATCGCCACACTCTGCTGCCATGTGCCACTTTCAGGTCTCTTCACACTGCTGGTGTGTTAAATTTTTTGACATAGGGTGCAGGCAGATTACGGGCCTCACATAGCTGCTGCCAGGCCCCTAATCTGCCATAGGCCCCTATATACCGCCTCCTCATGCTGCTGCCAGGTCCAGAGTCTCTCATGGGTCCCTGTACGGCCTCCCATTGCTGCTTTCTCCATCGCCACACTCTGCCATGTGCCACTTTCAGGTCTCCTCACACACTGCTGGTGTGTTGAATTTTTTGACATAGGGTGCTGGCAGATTACGGGCCTCCCATAGCTGGTGCCAGGCCCCTAATCTGCCATGGGCCCCTATATACCGCCTCCTCATGCTGCTGCCAAGTCCAGAGTCTGTCATGGGTCCCTGTACGGCCTCCCATTGCTGCTGTCTCCATCGCCACACTCTGCCATGTGCCACTTTCAGGTCTCCTCACACACTGCTGGTGTGTAGAATTTTTTGACATAGGGTGCTGGCAGATTACGGGCCTCCCATAGCTGCTGCCAGGCCCCTAATCTGCCATGGGCCCCTATATACCGCCTCCTCATGCTGCTGCCAAGTCCAGAGTCTGTCATGGGTCCCTGTACGGCCTCCCATTGCTGCTGTCTCCATCGCCACACTCTGCCATGTGCCACTTTCAGGTCTCCTCACACACTGCTGGTGTGTAGAATTTTTTGACATAGGGTGCTGCCAGATTACGGGCCTCCCATAGCTGCTGCCAGGCCCCTAATCTGCCATGGGCCCCTATATACCGCCTCCTCATGCTGCTGCCAAGTCCAGAGTCTGTCATGGGTCCCTGTACGGCCTCCCATTGCTGCTGTCTCCATCGCCACACTCTGCCATGTGCCACTTTCAGGTCTCCTCACACTGCTGGTGTGTTGAATTTTTTGACATAGGGTGCTGGCAGATTACGGGCCTCCTATAGCTGCTGCCAGGCCCCTAATCTGCCATGGGCCCCTATATACCGCCTCCTCATGCTGCTGCCAAGTTCAGAGTCTGTCATGGGTCCCTGTACGGCCTCCCATTGCTGCTGTCTCCATCGCCACACTCTGCCATGTGCCACTTTCAGGTCTCCTCACACTGCTGGTGTGTTGAATTTTTTGACATAGGGTGCTGGCAGATTACGGGCCTCCTATAGCTGCTGCCAGGCCCCTAATCTGCCATAAGCCCCTATATACCGCCTCCTCATGCTGCTGCCAAGTCCAGAGTCTGTCATGGGTCCCTGTACGGCCTCCCATTGCTGCTGTCTCCATCGCCACACTCTGCCATGTGCCACTTTCAGGTCTCCTCACACACTGCTGGTGTGTTGAATTTTTTGACATAGGGTGCTGGCAGATTACGGGCCTCACATAGCTGCTGCCAGGCCCCTAATCTGCCATAGGCCCCTATATACCGCCTCCTCATGCTGCTGCCAAGTCCAGAGTCTGTCATGGTCCCTGTACGGCCTCCCATTGCTGCTGTCTCCATCGCCACACTCTGCTGCCATGTGCCACTTTCAGGTCTCTTCACACTGCTGGTGTGTTAAATTTTTTGACATAGGGTGCAGGCAGATTACGGGCCTCACATAGCTGCTGCCAGGCCCCTAATCTGCCATGGGCCCCTATATACCGCCTCCTCATGCTGCTGCCAAGTCCAGAGTCTGTCATGGTCCCTGTACGGCCTCCCATTGCTGCTGTCTCCATCGCCACACTCTGCCATGTGCCACTTTCAGGTCTCCTCACACACTGCTGGTGTGTTGAATTTTTTGACATAGGGTGCTGGCAGATTACGGGCCTCCTATAGCTGCTGCCAGGCCCCTAATCTGCCGTAGGCCCCTATATACCGCCTCCTCATGCTGCTGCCAGGTCCAGAGTCTCTCATGGGTCCCTGTACGGCCTCCCATTGCTGCTGTCTCCATCGCCACACTCTGCCATGTGCCACTTTCAGGTCTCCTCACACTGCTGGTGTGTTCCATTTTTTGTCATAGGGTGCTGGCAGATTATGGGCCTCCCATAACTGCTGCCAGGCCCCTAATCTGCCATGGGCCCCTATACCGACTCCTCATGCTGTGACGTTGCAACAAGGTGGAATTCAACCCTACATATGTTAGACCGCCTTTACGAACAGCAAAAGGCCATCACAGATTTCCTGATGTTAAAAGCAGATAAAGGTACTCCCTGTGTAACTTAGATGTCAGCCATTGGCAGCTCATGCGTGACACCTGCGCTTGCTCAGGCCCTTTGAGGAGGCCACGCTATTCGTGAGTCGGCAGGACTATGGGATGAACGACGTCATTCCTCTGTTGCACGTCCTGGAACAAATGCTGTTAACAATGGCTGGTCAGGGTGCGGTAGACGTGGCGCACAGATCTCAACGCCACATGGCCCCTGTGGGGGCAGGACTGGAAGAAGAGGAGGAGGTAGAGGAGGACATTGGTGCTCAGGAATTATTGAGTGAAATGGGTGGTTTTTCCACTCAGCGGACAGGAGTGGAGGAGCAGGAGCATCTGGTAGAGGAGGAGGAAGAGGAGACAGAGGACCTAGACGCACCGTGGCAGTATGCTGTGGAGATGGAGGCAGGGAGTCCCTCGCATTCCTTGGCACAAATGGCCCATAGCATGCTCGGTTGCTTGCGTAGCGACAGCCGAATAATAACCATCAGACAGAGGGATGACTTTTGGCTGTCCACCTTGTTGGACCCTCGCTACCGTTCAAAAATGGTGGCCTTTTTCACACCTGCTGAGAGGGAGGCCAAAATAACGTACTATAAAAAACACCTATGTAGTCAGCTGGTCTCTGCCTGTCTGCGCCAACGTCCATCCTCAGACACTGTGGGCCCTGTGCGCTCGTGTTCCGCTGCCATGGCAGCAGGGGAGGGGTGGGGTGGTAGGAGCAGTGGCAGCTCCACCAGCAGCGGCTGCCTCAGTCTGCAGTCGATGATGAGTAGCTTTCTTCACCAGCGCAGTGAGGAAACTACTAACCAGCCGCAGCAGCAGCAGCAGCATCAGGTGGACCTGGAGCAGGACCTCAAACAACAGGCTTAGGCCTACTTGGACAGCACCCTGCCAACCGAGGTAGACAATCCCCTTGACTACTGGGCAACGAAACTTGACCTTTGGCCCCAACTAGCTGAATTTGCCCTTGAAAGGCTGTCATGCCCGGCCAGTAGCGTGGCATCGGAGCGCGTGTTTAGTGCGGCAGGAGGTATTGCAACTCCGCGGAGGACACGACTGTCCACCCAAAGTGTGGAGAGACTCACGTTTGTGAAAATGAATCAGGCGTGGATTAGTCTGGATTTCAAACCACCAGTTCCTGACACAACTGACTAAATCCGCCATGAATCATGCCCCAAACATGTGCCACTTTCAGGTCTCCTCACACTGCTGGTGTGTTCCATTTTTTGTCATAGGGTGCTGGCAGATTACGGGCCTCCCATAGCTGCTGCCAGGCCCCTAATCTGCCATGGGCCCCTATACCGCCTCCTCATGCTGCTGCCAAGTCCAGAGTCTCTCATGGGTCCCTGTACGGCCTCCCATTGCTGCTGCCTCCATCGCCACACTCTGCCATGTGCCACTTTCAGGTCTCCTCACACTGCTGGTGTGTTCCATTTTTTGTCATAGGGTGCTGGCAGATTACGGGCCTCCCATAGCTGCTGCCAGGCCCCTAATCTGCCATGGGCCCCTATACCGCCTCCTCATGCTGCTGCCAGGTCCAGAGTCTCTCATGGGTCCCTGTACGGCCTCCCATTGCTGCTGTCTCCATCGCCACACTCTGCCATGTGCCACTTTCAGGTCTCCTCACACTGCTGGTGGGTTCCATTTTTTGTCATAGGGTGCTGGCAGATTACGGGCCTCCCATAGCTGCTGCCAGGCCCGTAATCTGCCATGGGCCCCCGTACCGACTCCTCATGCTGCTGCCAGGCCCCTAATCTGTCATGGGCCACTGTTGTCGCTTGTTGGCATATTCCGCTCGTTCAGATGCTCCTTCTCCTGCTACTCCTCTTCACGGATTCCGTCAGCAGTCTTTCTTGGAATCCGTTTCCAAGAGACAACAGTTTGCGAGCACGCACCCGACGGTGCAGAAGCTGAACGTCCTCCTGTCCAAGTTGCTGCTGCCAGGCTCGTAATCTGTCATGCGCCCCTGTACCGCCTCCTCATGCTGCTGCCAGGTCCAGAGTGTGTCATGGGCCCCCGTACCGACTCCTCATGCTGCTGCCAGGCCCGTAATCTGTCATGGGCCCCTGTACCGCCTCCCCATGCTGCTGCCAGGTCCAGAGTGTGTCATGGGTCCCTGTACGGCCTCCCATTGCTGCTGCCAGGCCCGTAATCTGCCATGGGCCCCTGTACCGACTCCTCATGCTGCTGCCAGGCCCGTAATCTGTCATGGGCCCCTGTACCGCCTCCTCATGCTGCTGCCAGGTCCAGAGTGTGTCATGGGTCCCTGTACGGCCTCCCATTGCTGCTGTCTCTATCGCCACACTCTGCCATGTGCCACTTTCAGGTCTCCTCACACTGCTGGTGGTTTCCATTTTTGTCATAGGGTGCTGTATGGCCTCCCATTGCTGCTGCCTCCACCGCCACACTGTGGCTCCACACTCTGGTTTTGGCCCCGTGACTGCCCAAATGAGTGAAGTGTGCGGTGATTCTAAGATCGACGGCACTCATCTGCATGTCATACTGACTGACAGTATTATTTCTCTTCCCCAGCAGACTCCAAGGGCATTTAAATTAAAGGTACAGTGTTCTGCACTAATATTAAGTCTCTCTGAAGCCTAGAAACACCCTTTTTTAAGTTAAATTCACAGCGAATTTATTCGACTCGAATCGAATATTGTCCACGAATTCGCCGAATCAGTCGAATCGAATTTTTCATTTCTTCGCTCATCTCTAATTATTATATTATTATTTTTTATGATTATTTATTAAATTATAATTTATGATTTCGTGTTTCAAGTTTTATCCTACCCGGGATGTTTACTAGACTCTTGTTTGGACAGATTTCAGTGAGTTATTCCTAAAAATTACAGGACTACAATAAAAAAACTACATATTTCCATACAAAATAATTGTACCGCTTTCAGCACCAAAAATCTGAAATAATCATACTGCCAGGGAGGTTAAAGACCACCCACTGTATATATACTGCTGGTGGGCAGTTCCCACGTACATATACATGACACAATATTTCTGGGTATAGCGCATGTGATCGGTATAGCACAAGTCGGTCAGCAGGTTCCGGCTGGCTTAGTTAAAACGGAGCTCCACCCAAAAGGGGAAGTTCCGCTTTAAGGACTGCTTCCCCGCTCCCCATTACGGATTGGCACCTTTGGGGGGCGCGGGGGAGCGGGTACCCAAATTTGACAGGTACTAGCTCCCATTTCCGATCCGATCGCCTAGGGGATCGGAAACAGAAGGTGTCCTCCCTTCCTGTAGTCTTTTGGGACACATGACAGGTCCCAGAAGACTACGTGACCATTCATGAAGCGCAGCGCTACTCGCACATGCGCAGTGGGTACCCGGCTGTGAAGCCGCAAGCTGTCACAGCTGGGTGCCCACACGGAAGATTCCGGCCTCCTGGAATCCAGGACGGCTGGTGAAACGGGCTGCAGGGGACACACCATTGGACAGAGGGACAGGTAACTGGCTGTTTTTTTAAAAGTTAGCAGCTACAGTTTTTGTAGCTGCTGACTTTTATTTTTTGACAGCGTGAGTGGAACTCCACTTTAATCACAGCACAGAGCTCTGTGTTTACTAACAACACAGGACTCTTTACACAGAGCAGCAATGTGGCTGTTTTTCTCCCTGCAGAGCAGGTAAAAAAAAACAGCCACATCGATTAGTAAAACCAGTGTACACATTAAACACATTACAGATTGTTGGGCACACAGTTAACCCTTTGATTGCCCTTAGATGCTAACCCCTTCCCAGCCAGTGTCATTCGTACAATGGCAGTGTACAGTATTAGTATTGATCACTGTATTAGTGTCACTATTGATGTCAGTGTCAGTTAGTGTACCTCCAAGCCACTGTCAGCAAGCGCCAGATTGCCTGTCACACTATCACAGTCCCACTATAAGTCCCTGATCACCACCATTACCAGTATAGCGTCATAGCTGTGTAAATTCCAGTCTATATACCATAGTTTGTAGACACTATAACTTTCACTCAAACCAATTCATATACACTTATTGTGATTTTTTGTTTTACTGAAGATGTAGTGGAATACACTTTTGCCTAAATTTATGAAGAAATTCAATTTTTTTGATTGGATTTTTTTTATGGCAGAGAATAGAGTTATTTTTTTCTGAATTTTCGATCTTTTTTATTTATATAATAAAAAAAATTAAAAACCCAGTGGTAATAAAATACCACCAAAAGAAAGCTCTACTTGTGTGAAAATTTTTTTATAAATTTCATTTGCAGACAGTGTTGTGTGACTGCGCAGTTAAGGTAGTACAGTGCTGAATAGCAAAAAATGCCCTGGTCATGAAGTGGGTAAAACCTACCGGAGCTTAAAGCAGAACTATACTCACCACTACTCCCCACTCGTCTGCTGACATCTTCGGGTGGCCACCAGGTCTCAGTCACTGGCCGCTGTCATCGGCTGGGCAGGGGTGATGTCGTTCCCGCACATGCGTGGGAGTTCACTCAGATTCGGCATTGCCGAATTTGTACAGTGAGCTGCGCATGTACGGCTTATTATTATTATACAGGATTTATATAGCGCCAACAGTTTGCTCAGCGCTTTACAATATAAAGGGAGACAATACAGCAACAATACAGTTCAATGCAAGAGGGATAGGAGGGCCTGATCCTGGGAGCTTACAATCTAAGGCTCATAGTACAGGGGCGGACAGGCAGGTAAGTAACTTTAATGCAGAAGATACAAAGCATGTCTCTTCTGCATTCAAATTCCTGCTTGTTCACCTTTCTTTTCTTTTTTACCTGATATTCCACTATATCTATTTTTATTATGATACAGGATTTATACAGTGCCAATAGTTTGTGCAGCGCTTTACAAAATGAAGGTTTTAAGTGGTTAAAGTAGAACTATAGCCAAAACCATTTTTCTAGTTTTTAATACAATGGGGTAAGGGTAGAGCCTCTGTTATTGCTGTCTATTTATTATGTTTCAACAATGCAGCATTAGCAACCAAAATGCATTCACTATTCAAACATAACAAACAGTGTATTTCCACTTCTGCAGCCAGATTGGGAGAAAACCTTATTTTTATATTTGGTTCGTGTTCCCATTAACATAGCATAAACAGGGGCGGACTAACCATTTGGAAACTCGGGTCAGTAGAGGTCCCTTATTGTGCTTATTGCATTTCATACATGTGATATACGTATATCCATAGTATAATTTTTGGATTCCCTGTTCGGGATTCACCATTATGATATTGGTGTAAATTCATTATTCAATATTATGGTATACCTATGGTATAATTTTTGGATACACCTCTTTAGGGAAGTGTTTACCTATGTGTTTGTGCTGCAGAGATATTAGACTCTTGCAGTCACTTTTTCTGTTGCACATACATTTAGACCGGTCTTGATGTCATTTTATATGGTTTTAGGTCTGTGTGTTATTGTCTCATACTGAGGTGATGGTAAACCAGGGCGAATGCCCATATGTCATATTTATATCTGTGTAATAAAGCATAATTTTTGGAAAATTTTCTGAGTGTCACGGTCTGTTCATAATGTAGCCGCTTTTCTGTGAATCTCTTTTCACAAACCCCCCTTTTTTGAATGTCTTTTTTGGCTACTGAATGGAAACCAAACATTGGGTGACACAATAACTTAATTAACAACCTCTTAATAACTACCTATAGTATATAAAGGTACAGCAGCCCCCTGTACTTAGTGTCCCTTCCTCGGGCCGGATAAATGGCCTTGGCAGGCCGCATGTAGCCCGCGGGCCATAGTTTGAGGACCCCTGCTCTAGAGAATGAAATGGCGATCATTGCAATTTCTTATGTCACATTGTATTTGCACAGCGTTTGTTTCACAATTCTTTTGGAAAAAATACATTTTAATAAATAATAAATAAAAAAACCCACAATATATACCCCAATATGAAAGATGATAATACAGTGAGTAAATAGACATGTCACGCTTTATAATTGCACACGTTCTTGGAATGGCGGCAAACTTCGATACTGAAAAATCTCCATAGGCAATGCTTTAAACCTTTTTACAGGTTACCTGTTTAGAGTTACAGGGGAGGTCTAGCATTAGAATTATTGCTCTCACTCTAGCATTCACGGTAAAACGTCACGTGTGTGCTGCGAACACCGTTTACATATGCGTGTGCGACTTACATATGCGTTCTCTTCCGCAAGTGAGCACGGAGGGATGGGGCACTTTGAAATTGTTTTTCGTATTTATATTTTTTATTTTTGCACTGTCCCTTTATTTTTTTTTCACTTTTATTCCTATTACAAGTAGTGTAAACATCTCCTATAGGAATAGGAATAACAATAAGGATGACATGTCTTTTGTAAGGACAGATCTGAGGTCAAAAAGACCCCAGATCTCTCCTTTACTTTTAAAAGCAAAAGATTAAAAAATGTTTTTTGATCTGTTGCTTTAAAAATAAAAAGTTTACATCTGCTCCTGACCGGAAGTGACGTTGTGACGTCATTCCAGTCCTTCAATGCAATAGAGGCAAATCAATGACGATCGAGTCTCTCATCGCCTTGGTGACCAGCCGACCACACTGCTGGATCATCGGGAGGTCTCCTCCCGCAGCTACTGAAAGCAATCCGGAGGCTAATGAGCAGCTCAGACCGATTTCATGAGAAAGCTGTTCACCGGCTGAAAAAAAAGTATACCGGGGTTATGGCTGATATCTTCAGCCATAACCCTGGTAAACCATTTGCAAATCGTAACGTATATGTACGTGTTGTGGTCAGCAGGTGGTTAAGTCGGCCATAGACGGAGCGATTTTCTTTCCTGCAAGCACGGTTTGCAGAAAAGACAATCACTCCATTCTCCCATCAATAGTCAGTGTTGATGGGGGAATTCCTCCCGCTGAGCCATTGTGTTCTCCTGGCGTGGGGGCAGAGGGAGAAGTCCTCATCGGGAGAAAGCACAGTGATTACTGCTAGCGCCCATAATAATAATCACATGTAAAGTCCAACAGACTGGTTGTAACCAAGCTGAACGATCAATCAACTTGGGTACATTCAGCCTGCCCATACATGGTTGGCTCTCGGATGGACCCTGCTGAACTGGCCAACATTCGAACCATCTATGGCCAGCTTTAGTAAAGACAGGGAGCTGAGAACAATGCTACCTGATAACTGTCTGCAGACAAAGAGCACAGGAAATAATCAGCCAAGAAGATTTGTGGCTGGATGAACAGCTTTTTTTTTGCACTTGTTGAACAGATATGATAAAATGCTTTCAAGGGTACCACAAGGGAACAAATTAGAGAATTTTTTTTTTTTGAGTTTACAAACTCTTTAACAAGGAATCTTTGTTTCTTGATAACATATGAAAGCAAAAAGAAGGTCATCATTCCAATTAATTTTTCCTTCTATCCATTAGATATACTGTATAATGCTGGAATTATAATAAATGGCTAACGGAGCTTTTTCCTCCCATGCACTGATTATCTCCCAGTGATGAAGTCCCACCCAGGGGGCTTTTCCCTCCCATGAACTGATTATCTCACAGTGATGAAGTCCCACCCAGGGGGCTTTTCCCTCCCATGAACTGATTATCTCACAGTGATGAAGTCCCACCCAGGGGGCTTTTCCCTCCCATGCACCGATTTACTCCCAGTGATGAAGTCCCGCCCAGGATGTAACGCATATAGGGGGGCAGAACCACATTCATGACATCATCCCGCGGCCATCTTACCAAGCGGCATTGTGTTTGAATGATTGAGCGCTCATCTTAGCACTGTGAAGTGCCTACTCCTGTAAGTGGCGTTTTATTATTGGCAGCAATAAATATTTTACATAGGGAGCACTATTGGTTGTTTTCCATGAATGACCCTGCCTGCTGGAGTTTTGATGCTGAGGAGAGCAGCACATTATCTGGAAATTAACCCCTGAAAGGGAAAAGCTCATTTGACCTACTGTTGGTTCATTGGTCATATTTTAAAATGTGAGCAGCCATTCACTATAGGTGGTGGAGGCGAGTGGAACATTGGGTGTTGGATATAAAGAGCATTTATATTATTATTATACAGGATTTATATAGTGCCAACAGTTTGAGCAGCGCTTTACAATATAAGGGAGACAGTACAATTACAATACATTTCAGTACAGAAGGAATAGGAGGGCTCTGCTTGTGGAGCTTACAATCTAAAGAAAGGGGGAGATGGTACAAAAGGTGATAGCTGCGGGGGATGATCTGATGGAGGTGGCTCAAGTACAGTTCTTAGGTGGAGGTGGGGTAGGCTTCCCTGAATAAGTGAGTTTTCAAAGATTGCCTAAAGGCAGACAGGGTGAGGGCTGACTGGACATACTGGAGTAGGGAGTTCCAGAGGATGGGAGAGACTCTGAAAAAGTAATGGAGGCGAGCATGGGAGTAGGTGACGAGGGAGCTAGAGAGAAAGATGTCTTTGAAGGAGTGGAGCGAGTGATTTGGACAATATCTGCGGATGAGGTTGGTGATGTAGCTAGGGGCAGTGTTGTGGATGGCTTTGTACTTTGTGGTTAGTAAGAGCATTATGGCAGTTGCTGGTGACTGGATTTTCAACACTGAGTTAATTTTTGGAAACTTTTCATTTATGGACATTATATGACCTGATTGATTTTTCAAAGAATAGGTTGTGCTGCACTATATATATAGCTATATAGGGCAGCACAGTGGCTAAATGGTTATCCCTGCCACCTGGCAGTACTAGGGTCATTGGTTTGAATCCCAACCACAGCCCCACCTTCGTGGAGCTTGCATGCTCTCCCTGTGCCTGCGTGGGCCTCCTCCCAAAAACATGCTGGTAGGTTAATTGGATCCTGTCTATACCTGTACCCCTTGAGGGTTAGGGACTGATGTGAATGTACAATATATGTAAAGCGCTATGTAAATTGATGGTGCTATATAAGTACCTGTAATAAATAAATATATTTACATATACGTACATAAAATTATTATTATACAGTATTTATATAGCGCCAAAGGGTTTGCTCAGCGCTGTACATTATAGAGGGGGACAGAACATGAGACAATACAGTAACAAAACAAAACACGAGGGGGTCAAGGGCCCTGCTCTTTCGAGATTACAATCTAAAATGCACTGATTATTAGCAAATGGTGTCCCTAGTAGCCAAGCCAAAAATGCCTTCATAATGGCCCCATGGGCAGAAATCCTTAATTACTATGGGCGAGATTTACAAAAAAAAGGAGGGGTGCAAAATCTGATGCTGCTCTGCATAGAAACCAATCATCTTCCAGGTTTTATTGTCAAAGCTTAATTGAACAAGCTGAAGTTTGAAGCCGATTGGCTACCATGCACAGCTGCACCAGATTCTGAGAGCTCCAATTTTAGTAAATCAACCCCATTATGACTGTTCATTTGACCAATTTGACAAATTTTGACCACACTTTGAAAAGTGAAATGCTAAATCGACAGAAAATTACAAGCAACTGGAGAAATATGCCGTGTCTGGCCCTTTCACTTCCTGTTGTGAAACTGGAGTCCCCTCTTGACCTCTCTCAATTAAGAGGGTCTCATTTATGTCTGTCCCCTGCAGTCTTGAAATTCCTTGTTCAATAAAACAACATAAGAACCAAACACATTACATCCACTCTGCATAGTCTGCATGCCTGGTGACGGCTGTGCCCTCAGGAGGTTTGTGTGGTCCATAGGACAGCTGTTCTTAGGACTTGGGCAGGGTCATGGGGTGGAGCTGGACATAGAATGCACAAGTTCAGGCAAGGTTTGCTTATAGGGGTTGTAAGGCTGTGACACCAACATTTTTCTGCTGCCTCCATTTTAATGAGTTGACGCACAAGACTATTATCTTTTTGACCTTGCTCTTTTGAGCATAGACAGGAATCACATACCTTATACTTGCTGTAACATCTCTTGCCCATGAATGCAATCTCAAACTTGAGTAGAGATTTTCAAAAAAAGATATTCATAGATGACTCACAAAGGGATTATTATGGATTTCTAAAACCAGAATCTCTCAAACTGTGGTCCTAAAAGATGTGCCAAGTAATCTCAAGCTTTCCTCCTATCCTGTGATTGTTCTGGTAATGGTGGTGGTGGGTGGATGGCAAATAAAATGTTTTCAGCTCAGTTGAGGGATGATTTCCCTTTGGTACTTCAACTCATTACAGTTACCAGGCCACAGTTGTAGCCACGATCAAAGCTTATGGCTGAAATTAGAAGGAACTCAGGAACACTAAATAGTGAATTCATGGTGACATTGTCCAGGAGCCATTCCCTAACCAGAAGAAGGATACTCTCAGGTCGCTGAATCTAGATGGACTTTTACTCTCTTTTACTCTCTGCAAGAAGATAGTGCTCCTGGGATAGATCAGTGAGCCAGAGAGTTGGAAGGTATCAACAAGAAATTGGGGCTTTTGCCAATAAAAAACAATCAGGTTTCAGCTTTTATTTTTAGAAAAGAATAAAACTAGAATTCTGATTGGTAAATAAGCCCTACAGAGTGTGCTGCCAGGAGGAAAATAGAGAGAGGAGAGTGAAGAGCATTCAGGGAAGGGGTGAGTAAGGGTCTCTAGGCTCCTCCATGGCATCTCCATCTCTCTATTCTCAACACAGGGCCCTATTGGATAGCACCCTTGCATGGCAGCACTGGGGTCCTTGGTTCACATTCCAACCAATTTACACCCTGCATTGAATTTGTACGGTCTCCCTGTGCTTGCATGGGTTTCCACACACTCTCCAAAGACAAAGGTTAATTGGCTCCTGTCTAACTTAGCCCTAGTATGTGTATCTATGAATGTGAGATAAGGAGCTTAATTTGCAAGCTCCTTGTGGGCATGGACTGATGTGAATGTACAGTATCTAATGGACTGCATACATTGATGGTGCTATGTAAGTACCTTTAACAATGGATAAGGGGGTACATAATTTGATTGGTTATCAATGATTTCATAACTAGAACCCATTATATTCTTACAGACATACTCAAACATATGCAATAACAAAGATCAAAAATGATGAGCAGCATGGAGTTAGTCATAACAATTAGGCCTCATGCACACTGGGCAATTTTACAGCCGCTGTTTTTGGCTTCTGACATTTTTTTCTACAGTCTGTAAACTCAGTGGCTAAATGGGTAGCAATTCTGGCTGGCAGTACCAGGGTAATAGGTTCAAATCCCAACCACAGCACCACCCGGCTGGAGTTTGCATGTTTTCCCTGTGCCTGCGTGGGTTTCCTCCAGGTACTCCAGTTTCCTCCCACACTCCAAAGACATGCTGGTAGGTTAATTGGATCCTGTCTAAATTGGCCCCAGTATGTGTATGTATGAATGTGAGTTATAGGACCTTAGATTGTACACCCCTTGAGGGTTAGGGACTGATGTGAATGTACAATATGTAAAGCACTGCGTAAATTGACAGTACTATGTAAGTGCCTGAAATAAATAAACTCCCCAGTATGTTATCTTATGTATCCATGCATACATAGACTTTGATTAGCATTTTTTTGGCAGGGGCGTGTCAAGAGGAGTTTTTTGCTGTAAAAACAATTTAGCGCTAGTAAGTGCTGCTTTTTTTAAACCAAAATGTAATTTTTTTTGTAAAAAAAGGTTAAAAATGCTAACGCAGTAAAATGCAGCTGAACACTAAAAAATGCATAAAACCTCGCATTTTTAATGCGACTTTTTGCAGCTAATGCTACCAGCGTTTTTAAAAAGCCCAGTGTGCATGAGGCATTGGAAGTGATTTCCCTGGCATAACAAGCGAGGAGCAATTTCCCAGCTACGCTACAGAGAAAAATAAAACCTCTGAGAGGTTCAGTACAGCAAAGACCAATGGCAAGAATCTAAGCATTTTCTACAACATTTTGCGTTTTGCAGAAATGCAGTACAGTCCATTTAACATGATTTCCTATGGGACAGGTGCACATCTGTGCGTTTTCACTCGGGGTGTTTTTTGGAAAGGGTCAAGTTTTGCAAGTTGCATTTTTGCTTCTATTGACTTCAATGGAAACACTGCAGAAAAGCATATATTGCATTTTTGCTGCATTTTAAATTTGCCTAGCAACAAGAAAAATGAAAAAAATAAAAAAAAATAAAAAAAAACGCAAATTGCATCAAAAACACAGGTGCAAAACACAGAAACGGCTCAAACACAACCTACATAGATGAGAACCTAGCCCTAAATTCTTTTCTATGCAGCTTTTTTTATATTAAACTTTTGACATGGTCTCATTATAAAAAAAAAAAAAAATGTCTCTTTATAAAAAAAAATGTGAAGCAAACAGCATTTTTTTCAGAGTAGAGAAAGATTAAAGCAAACATTTTTGCTAAATTCCTTGCAATGTACTGTATACAAATTACCTAAAATGATTGCTTTTTTCATTTTAAAATTAAAGTTATCTGTTAACTGATTACTGTGTATGTGGTTTTGCATGTAACCATAGCCGTTTGTTCTGATTTATTAGCTCCCATTCACACCTGTGTGATTTCTCATGCTTTTTGCCATCAAGCTACAACAGGGGTCTCCAAACTTTGTAAACAAAGGGCCAGTTTACTGTCCTTCGGGCATTAGGAGGGCTGGACTGTGGCCATTGGAAGTAGAAAAGGTCCCGATGTCAGTGGGGGAAAAACAATGCCCCACTTTTGGTATCAGTGGGAGGAAGAGTGCCTCGCCTTTACTATCAGTGGGAGGAATTGTGCCCCATTAATGGGGTAATTGGGTCGCATTGTTGGTGTCATTGGGATAAATTGTGACCCATCATTGGCGTCATTGGGAGGAATAGTGCCCCATAATTGATGTCAGAAGGGAGAATTATGCCCCATCATTGGTGTTAGTAACAATTATTCCTCCGTACCCGCCATCCCCCTCTGCCTATCCCTCCAATTGCCCAATGGATAAAATTCAAAATGCTAACATTGACGTACAAAGCTATTCATAAATCTGCCCCAAACTACATCACCGACCTGATATCCAAATACCACCCAAAACGTACTCTTTGCTCCTCACAAGACCTTCTACTCTCTAGTTCCCTGGTTTCCTCCTCCCATGCCCGTCTCCAGGACTTCCCACATCCTCTGGAACTCCCTACCCCAATCCATCAGGCTGTCACCTACCCTCCTCTCCTTTAGGCGCACCCTGAAAACCCATCTCTTCAAGGAAGCCTACCCCGCCCTCAACTAATTGCCGATCTCCTCCACTCTTCCTACCACTCCATCCCCCCACAGCCATTTCCTCCTGTACCACTATCCCCTCCCTCCTAGATTGTAAGCTCCAAGGAGCAGGGCCCTCGAACCCTTCGTGTATCGAATTGTATTGTTACTGTACTGTCTCGTGTACTGTCTCCAATTGTAATGTACAGCGATGAGCAAACTGTTGGCGCTATATAAATACTGTATAATAATAATTCCTCATCATTGATGTCAGTAGGGGGAATTATGCCCTATTATTGCTGTCAGTGGGCCCCATTGTTGATGTCATTGGGAGAAATTGTGTCCCATCATTGGTGTCAGTGGGGGGAATTATGCCCCATTGCTGCTATCAGTGGATGGAATAGTGCCCCAAGGGCTGGATAAAAGCAAAGTGCCACATCTGGCCCTTAGGCCGCACTTTGGAGACCACTGCGTTAAAATATAGGACTAGAGCAGGGGTCTGCAACCTTTAAGACATAAAGAGCCACTTGGACCCGTTTCCGAAGGGAAAAAAAAGACTGGGAGCCGCAAAACCATTGCAACATTTATAACAAATCCGACACTGCATATATTGCAAAAAGCACTCTGGTCATGAAGGGGGTTTAAGGGCCCAGTAAGCAAAGGGTTAATCAGGGCCACAGTGTATCTTCATAATCACAATCATAGCCTTAGGTCAGTGGTGGGCAACCTTTTTTTTCAACTGAGCCAAATCTCGCCAAAACCACGATTGAAATTTATTTTGACAGCCACATTTTTAAAACTGAAATTACATCCCCCATATAGTAATTCATCCCCCATAGTAATTCATCCCCCATAGTAATTCATCCCCCATATAGTAATTCATCCCCCATAGTAATTCATCCCCCATATAGTAATTCATCCCCCATATAGTAATTCATCCCCCATATAGTAATTCATCCCCCATAGTAATTCATCCCCCATATAGTAATTCATCCCCCATATAGTAATTCATCCCCCATAGTAATTCATCCCCCATATAGTAATTCATCCCCCATAGTAATTCATCCCCCATATAGTAATTCATCCCCCATATAGTAATTCTTCCCCCATATAGTAATTCTTCCCCCATAGTAATTCATCCCCCATATAGTAATTCATCCCCCACATAGTAATTCATCCCCCATAGTAATTCATCCCCCATAGTAATTCACCCCCCACATAGTAATTCATCCCCCACATAGTAATTCACCCCCCACATAGTAATTCATCCCCCACATAGTAATTCATCCCCCACATAGTAATTCATCCCCCACATAGTAATTCATCCCCCACACAGTAATTCATCCCCCACACAGTAATTCATCCCCCATATTGTCTCAATTCACTTACCTTTGCTCCGCGCGTTCCTCTCGCTGTGTTCCCGCGCCGTTCTGGTCTTCAGGGCGGACTGAGAGAGGAGTTCGTCACTCTGCCCCGCCTACATCCTGGCTGCCAATGTTCCACGCTCCGCGGGCCAGATTTTTGAGGAGGGAGGGGAGCGGGCGCCCGGCACACAGAAGAGCCGCATGTGGCTCGCGATCTGCAGCTTGCCGACCACCTGGTGGCCAGTGTGCTCCGGAGCCGCAGCAAAGATGAAAAAGAGCCGCATGCGGCTCCGGAGCCGCGGGTTGCCGACACCCGGACTAGAGGAATCCCAATATTGTCTGTGGGACTCCATCCTAATGATATAATATGGCAGCACAGTGGCTAAGTGGTTAGTACTAGGGTCATCGGTTCGAATCCCAACCACGGTACTACCTGTCTGGAGTTTGCATGATCTCTCTGTGCCTGTGAGGGTTTCCTCTGGGTGCTCCAGTTTCCTCCCACACTCCAAAGACATGCCGATAGGTTAATTGGCTCCTCTCTAAATTGGCCCTGGTATGTGAATGGATGAATGTGCGTTAGGGACCTTAGATTGTACGCCCCTTGAGGGTTAGGGACTGATGTGAATGTACAGTATATGTGTGAATTATATAATAAATAAACATGCTTCCATACCTGGACATAGAAAAGGTGCAAACACTTCTTTTGTTGGGACATGGCACATTTATGGCTTCGTTGGCTTCAATGGCATGTATGAAAAATGTATGAAAATGCATGAAAGCGTATGAAAAAAAGCATAAAAATGCAGAAGCACAAGTGTGAACCTAGCCTTAGACTCTGTAGTGTCTACATACAGTATATGATAGTGATGATGATGATGACCAATACATAAGTCAGATGTCATCATAAGAAAGCAGGGTACAAATTTAATAAGTTGCAGAATGCGTAGCCGTCTGTTCTGATGGGACTAGTCCGCATGGCGTTTGCATGTACTCCAAGTATGTGTGGGTTTTCTCAGTGCCTTTGGTTTGGTGATATTACTTACCTTCTAAACAAATAATTCTGCCAGGTAGTAGAATAGAAGTGGTTAGCACTTCCACCTAGCAGCACTAGGGTTGTTGGTTCAAATCCCAACCACAACACTACTTGCCTGGAATTTGCATGCTCTCCCTGTGCCTGCAAGTGTTTCCTCCAGGTACTCCGGTTTCCTCCCACAATCCAAAGACATACTGGTAGGTAAATTGGATCCTGTCTAAAATTGGCCCATGTATGTATGAATGTGAGTTAGGGACCTTAAATTGTAAGCCCCTTTGAGAGTTAAGGATTGATGTGAATGTATAATATATATGTAAAGCGCTGTGTAAATTATCAGTGCTATATAAGTACATGTAATAAATAAATCATTTTATTAGACTGTCTTTGCAGTGCACCCCTTGGAATTTATTTTAGAACTTTTTTTTTTTTTTTTACTGATGTTTGAAGTTATCTCAACAAATACTGACCAGTAATCACAGTCCTCTGAAGACTGGCTAGGAAGCTAATCAAGGGAAAGTATATTTACTTTGTCAGTTTGTCAGGCTGTCATTAGGACCACTTGTCAGTGATTTACGGAGTTATTTACAATTAGTGCTCAGCACAGAATTGCATTTACATTTTCACAACCTGCTGTTAAAGGATAATTAGTTCTCTTTTATATGGATCTTGCAGTAAATGTCTCTAACATGCATATACACACTAGACCCCATTTGGGCAGCTGCCAATTAATTTGCCATTATTTTTGTGTAGAGAGGGAAAACAAGAGCAAACAAAGGCAACCCATACAAACTCTATACAGAAAGAGATCCTATTGCAGCCTTTCTCAGCTAGGGTTCCACCAGAAGCTGCTAGAAATTCCTTGAGCAATTACTGTCAGATATGTAACCACTGACAACAGTAATCTTTTTAGTTATCTGTAAGCTGGGTATTGTTCCTGCAGACCACCAATGTAAGGAACATTCTTCCCACTGACCACCAATGTAAGGAGCATGCTTCCCACTGACCACCAATGTAAGGAACATTCTTCCCACAGACCATCAATGTAAGGAACATTCTTCCCACAGCCCATCAATGTAAGGAACATTCTTCCCACAGCCCATCAATGTAAAGAACATTCTTCCCACTGGCCATCAATGTAAGGAACATTCTTCCCACAGCCCAGCAATGTAAGGAACATTCTTCCCACAGCCCATCAATGTAAGGAACATTCTTCCCACTGGCCATCAATGTAAGGAGCATGCTTCCCACAGCCCACCAATGTAAGGAACATTTTTCCCACTAGCCATCAATGTAAGGAACATTCTTCCCACTGACCACCAATGTAAGGAACATTCTTCCCACAGCCCATCAATGTAAGGAACATTCTTCCCACTGACCACCAATGTAAGGAACATTCTTCCCACAGACCTTCAATGTAAGGAACGTTCTTCTCACTCACCAACAATGTAAGGAACATTCTTCCCAATTTTTCTTTATTAAAAGTCTCGCAATCAATAAACATAAAATATTATACAGAATATAAAAAAATTATATATATTTACAGCAAAACGAAAATAAACATAGCAAAATCTGCTGTCAGACAAAAGCAAACGTCTCAGAAATGAACTTGACATAATTGGGGAAATAAATCGTACTACCACTCACATCACTACACCAGACATCAAACCTGTGAGGTCAAGAAACCACCCCACCCCCCTTATGCATGCAGTCCTTCTTCAAAAAAGATCTTAATCAACAAAAACTACGGGAGTGAAATGAACAGTATAAGGAAAGAGCCCCTCACCCAGAGATGGACAGTTCACCAAAGGCAGGTCTGATATTCGTCCACGCCCTTATCCAGACCGCCCGAGGCTCTCTGACCCTCTCAAGACCCCGAATCTTCCCAACCTCACCCAGGATATCGTGCACCACCACCTCTACAGGGAGGACTTTCTTCCGCAGGGTAATCTGACACCGTGCGTTCCATGTGAAGTAACGGACAACTATACTAACTAGAAAAAGTGTATCCAAATCAAAGTCCCAGCGAGCTGGGAATGCCCCGTACACCCACTCTGCATAACTCATGCGATAGAGAAAGGGGATGCCCAGAACCCTCCCCACCCTTTTATACACCTCTATGTTAAAGGGACACAGGAGCAGAAAGTGGTCCATAGACTCCACTTTACCAACACACTCTGCTCTAGGACAATCCCGATCATCCACAGGGCGGTGCTTCAGGTTCCCTCTCACATAGAGCCTTCCATGAAAAGCGAGCCAGGCTTGATCCCTAAACTTCAAAGGGATTCTCTCCAAGTTAATTAAACGCAATCCCTCCCTCATTACGGAGCCTGGGCAATCCTTTAAGGCCAGTGACACACTGAAAGCAGAAGCCAAAATCCTCTCCCCCAGAAGCTTCCTGGGAAGGGACCTGATATCCTCCACTGTCACCTGCCACTGCCGAAGTATTTTCAGACACGGGGCAACATAAGCCGGGAGCTTGCCATGTCGGACTCTCAGACTTTTCACTGGGCCGCCATCTTCCCAGCAATGCAGAAAAGGCCTAAACTAGAGATGAGCAAATCGAACCAGGCGAAGTGGAATTCGTTTCGAATTTCAGGAAAAATTCGAATCCGAATATTTGCATAATTCGGGTGCGCGAATCGGATTTTTCCCGATCAGCCGGCAAAAGTGTCCCTGCAGAGAGCTCCGCTATTTCTGACAGTTCTCTGACAGTTCCTTCACATGTACAGTGGTTGAAACATTGTATCTATTTGTTTCCATTTAGGATACAGATGTTTTTATTCGGAAATAAATAGATACAATGTTTCAACCGCTGTACATGTGAAGGAACTGTCAGAGAACTGTCAGAAATAGCGGAGCTCTCTGCAGATACACTTTTTGCTGTACTGGAATACTTCTTCTTTTCATTCTTCTCATTCTTCTTTTCATTCTTCTTCTCATTCTTCTTCTCATTCTTCTCATTCTTCTTCATGAAAAGAAGAATGAGAAGAATGAAAAGAAGAATGAAAAGAAGAATGAGAAGAATGAAAAGAAGAATGAAAAGAAGAAGAAGAATGAAAAGAAGAATGAAAAGAAGAATGAGAAGAAGAATGAGAAGAAGAATGAGAAGAATGAAAAGAAGAATGAAAAGAAGAATGAAAAGAAGAAGAAGAATGAAAAGAAGAATGAAAAGAAGAAGAATCTTTTCATTCTTCTCATTCTTTTCATTCTTCTTCTTTTCATTCTTCTCATTCTTTTCATTCTTCTTCTTTTCATTCTTCTTTTCTTCTTCATAAAAAGAAGAATGAGAAGAAGAATAAAAAGAAGAATGAAAAGAAGAAGAAGAATGAAAAGAAGAATGAGAAGAAGAATGAAAAGAAGAATGAGAAGAAGAATGAGAAGAAGAATGAAAAGAAGAATGAAAAGAAGAATGAAAAGAAGAATGAAAAGAAGAATGAAAAGAAGAAGAAGAATGAAAAGAAGAATGAGAAGAAGAATGAAAAGAAGAATGAGAAGAAGAATGAGAAGAATGAAAAGAAGAATGAGAAGAAGAATGAGAAGAATGAAAAGAAGAATGAGAAGAATGAAAAGAAGAAGAATGAAAAGAAGAATGAAAAGAAGAAGAATCTTTTCATTCTTCTTTTCATTCTTCTTTTCATTCTTCTTCTTCTTTTCATTCTTCTTCTTCTTCTCATTCTTCTTCTTTTCATTCTTCTTTTCATTCTTCTTTTCATTCTTCTTTTCTTCTTCATGAAAAGAAGAATGAAAAGAAGAATGAGAAGAAGAATGAAAAGAAGAATGAGAAGAATGAAAAGAATGAAAAGAAGAAGAATGAAAAGAAGAATGAGAAGAATGAAAAGAAGAATGAGAAGAATGAAAAGAAGAATGAGAAAAATGAAAAGAAGAATGAGAAAAATGAAAAGAAGAATGAGAATGAATGAAAAGAAGAAGAAGAATGAATGAAAAGAAGAAGAAGAATGAATGAAAAGAAGAATGAAAAGAAGAAGAATGAAAAGAAGAATGAGAAGAAGAATGAGAAGAAGAATGAGAAGAAGAATGAGAAGAAGAATGAGAAGAAGAATGAGAAGAAGAATGAGAAGAAGAATGAGAAGAAGAATGAGAAGAAGAATGAGAATGAAAAGAAGAATGAAAAGAAGAATGAAAAGAATGAAAAGAAGAAGAATGAAAAGAATGAAAAGAAGAAGAAGAATCTTTTCATTCTTCTCATTCTTCTTTTCATTCTTCTTCTTCTTTTCATTCTTCTTCTTCTTTTCATTCTTCTTTTCATCCTACTTCTTCTTCTTCTTCATCCTCATCCTCATCCTCTTCTTCTTCTGAGGATGAGGATGAAGAAGAAGAAGAAGAAGTAGGATGAAAATAAGAAGAATCCCAAGCCGGCAAAAAGTGTATCTGCAGAGCTCCTCTATTCTGCAGATACACTTTTTGCCGGTTTGGAATTTTGCCGGTTTGGAATTCTTCTTATTTTCATCCTACTTCTTCTTCTTCTTCTTCTTCATCCTCATCCTCGGAAGAAGAAGAAGAGGATGAAGAAGAAGAAGAAGTAGGATGAAAATAAGAAGAATTCCAAGCCGGCAAAAAGTGTATCTGCAGAGCTCCTCTATTTCTGACAGTTCTTTGACATAGAACTGTCAGAAATAGAGGAGCTCTGCAGATACACTTTTTGCCGGCTTGGAATTCTTCTTATTTTCATCCTACTTCTTCTTCTTCTTCAATCTCATCCTCATCCTCTTCTTCTTCTGAGGATGAGGATGAGGATGAAGAAGAGGAAGAAGAAGAAGAAATAGGATGAAAATAAGAAGAATTCCAAGCCGGCAAAAAGTGTATCTGCAGAGCTCCTCTAAGTGTATCTGCAGAATAGAGGAGCTCTGCAGATACACTTTTTGCCGGCTTGGAATTCTTCTTATTTTCATCCTACTTCTTCTTCTTCTTCTTCATCCTCATCCTCTTCTTCTTCTGAGGATGAGGATGAAGAAGAAGAAGTAGGATGAAAATAATTAGAATTCCAAGCCGGCAAAAAGTGTATCTGCAGAGCTCCTCTAAGTGTATCAGCAGAATAGAGGAGCTCTGCAGATACACTTTTTGCCGGCTTGGAATTCTTATTTTCATCCTACTTCTCCTTCTTCTTCTTCTTCATCCTCATCCTCTTCTTCTTCTTCTGAGGATGAGGATGAAGAAGAAGAAGAAGAAGTAGGATGAAAAAAGGAAGAATTCCAAGCCGGCAAAAAGTGTATCTGCAGAGCTCCGCTAAGTGTATCTGCAGAGCTCCGCTAAGTGTATCTGCAGAGCTCAGCGGTTGAAACATTGTATCTAATTGTTTTTTTATTTATGTTTCAATGTTTCAACCGCTGTATGGAGTGAATGTCAGAGAACTGTCAGAAATAGCGGAGCTCTGTAGATACACTTAGCGGAGCTCTGCAGATACACTTTTTGCCGGCTTGGAATTCTTCTTATTTTCATCCTACTTCTTCTTCTTCTTCATCCTCATCCTCTTCTTCTGAGGATGAGGATGAGGATGAAGAAGAAGAAGAAGTAGGATGAAAATAAGAAGAATTCCAAGCCGGCAAAAAGTGTATCTGCAGAGCTCCGCTAAGTGTATCTGCAGAGCTCTGCTAAGAAATAGCGGAGCTCTGCAGATACACTTTTTGCCGGCTTGGAATTCTCCTTCTCCTCATCCTTCTCCTTCTCCTTCTCCTTCTCCTCATCCTTCTCCTTCTCCTCCTCCTTCTCCTCATCCTTCTCCTTCTCCTCATCCTTCTCCTTCTCCTCATCCTTCTCCTTCTCCTCATCCTTCTCCTTCTCCTCATCCTTCTCCTTCTTCTCATCCTTCTCCTTCTTCTCATCCTTCTCCTTCTTCTCATCCTTCTCCTTCTTCTCATCCTTCTCCTTCTTCTCATCCTTCTCCTTCTTCTCATCCTTATCCTTCTTCTCATCCTTCTCCTGCTTCTCCTTCTTCTCATCCTTCTCCTCATCCTTCTCCTTCTCATCCTTCTCCTTCTCCTTCCTCATCTCCAAGGGCATTTAAATTAAAGGTACAGTGTTCTGCACTAATTTAAAGGCTCTCTGAAGCCTAGAAAGCCTTTTTATAAGTTGAATTCGTAGCGAATAAATTCGCATCGAATCGAATTTCTTCCTCAAATTCGGCGAATCAGCCAAATCGAATTTTTGAATAATTCGCTCATCTCTAGCCTAAACCAAGACTGAAAAATACCCACCCATCCTGGCGGGGTCTCTGCTAACATATTACCAAGATTGTACTTTAAGAAGAGCAAAGAAAAGAAAACTATCGGGTTGACCATTCCTAGACCACCCTCCCGCCTGGACAGGTAAGTTACATTGCGTTTGATCAAGTTCAGCCTATTTCCCCATAACAATTGGAAAAAACAGCTGTAGACCCTTGCATAGAGAGATACCGGCAAGATACAGACGAAGCTGACATATAAAAAGATCGGGATCAGGTAAGTTTTGATCAAGTCAACCCTCTCTCTTAAGGAAAGCCTCCATCTCTTCCAGCTCGCTGCATTGGCAACTACCAACCTGCTTTCCCAATTTCGATGACCATAGTCACCAGGACCAAATTTGATGCCCAAAATTTTAATTTCCTGCTGGGGCTCTGGGAAGGCATCCGGAAGTTCGAAGCTTTCACCCTCCTCACCCATCCAGAAAACTTCACTCTTTTCATGGTTGACTTTAGAGCCAGAAGCCTCCGTGTACTGCTCTATCACAGAGACCACCTCCTGCGCCTCCTCAGTCCTAGAGATAATAACAGACACATCATCAGCATAGGCAACGACCTTCAAAGGCAGCACACCAGCAATGCCCAGAGGCACCCCGCACAACGATGCGCCCTCTAGCCTTCTTACAAAGGGGTCGATTGCGAAAGCATATAGCAGGGGGCTCAAAGGACATCCCTGGAGCACACCAGAGCCAACCTCAAAAGGCCGCCCAACCCAACCATTAACAAGTGGGAAGCTCTCAGCCCCTTTATATAATGTCTTCAGCCAATCTATAAACCTCCCCTGCAGGCCGTATCTACCAAGCAGCAACCACAGATATTCATGATTCACTCGATCAAAAGCTTTTGCCTGATCCAATGCCAGCAAGTACTTTCTCCATCCAGCAGCCCTGCATCGTTCCAAAGCCTCCCGGATAGCCAAAACTGCTGAAAAGGTACTTCTACCTTGGACCGAAAAGTGCTGATGGCTGGACAACAAATCGCCTGCTACTGACGACAAGCGCCAAAAAAGAATCTTTGCCAAGATCTTTCTATCAACATTGAGAAGACTGATGGGGCGCCAGTTCTCAATCATTGAGGGGTCTTTACCTTTTGACAGAAGAATCACAGCGGATTGCCTCATGGAGGGAGGGAGCGAACCCTCTTCTAGACAGCTGTTAAAAACCTCCGCTAAAAAGGGAGCCAGAATGGACTTAAAACACTTGTAAAATTCAGCTGTCAATCCATCTGGCCCAGGTGATTTTTTGGTAGCCAGCTTGTCTATAGCATGAACTACCTCATCTGCTGAAATTGGTTCTGTCAAATTCATCAAAAGCAATGCACCATTTCCCAATCCTGGAGTAGAATCCAGAAAGCTTTCCATCCTGTCCCGGCTAAGGTCCTTTCTTCCCAGGAGGTCTGCATAATACGACCCAAAGATCTCCAAGATCCCTGATCTGGACTTTATCAGGGAACCCGTACTGTCTTTCAGGCCAATGACCGTCTTAATTGCTATGCCTTGCTTACAGTTCTGGTAAGGATCAGGTGAGTGATATTTCCCATAATCCCTCTCCAGAACCAAGGAGGCATGCCGGTCGTATTGACACTTCCTAAGAAGAAGCTTCACTTCAGAGATCTCCCCTGGATCTCCTCCATACAAGACAAGACGATCAAGCTTCCTCCGCAAATGCTGGTAGGCAATATACATACCAAGCTGCTTCTTCTTACTTATGGCCTTGAAAAGTCCAATCGCCCTTTGTTTCACAAGCTCCCACCACTCTGACTTAGTGCTGCAAAAGTCCAGAATAGAAACCTGTGCCTGAAAAAAATCCTCAAAGGATTGTCTTACCTCTACATCTTCCAGGAGAGCCGAATTCAGTTTCCAGACACCCCTTCCCCTGAGTGGAGTGTCCGAGGCATTCAGAGTCACAGACAACATACAGTGGTCAGAGAACTCCACCGCCTTCAACTCAGGAGCCGAGAAAGCAGAGTTCTCCTTTAAAAAAAACCTGTCTATCCTGCTCTGACTATTCCCTCTCTGAAATGTGAACCCCGTGCTGCCAGGGCAGTGCTTAATGTGCACATCTACCAGGCCTGCCTGTCTAACCAAATCTCTGAGAAAAACGCTATCATAACCCAGCCTGTCTATGGAGCCTCTCCTGTCTTCAGGCCTAATTATGGTGTTAAAGTCACCTCCAAAGACAACCTGCTGGGACGTAAAAAGGAAGGGCTTGATCTTTGTGAGGAGGCATTTCCTGCCCCATTTTGACTGTGGTCCATAGATATTGATCAGGCGCAGGTCCTGCCCCCTAACAGAGACGTCCAAGACCATGCATCTCCCCATTTCTACCTCAATTACCCGCCGGCACGTTACCATATCGGTTTTAAAAAGGACCGCAACTCCGCTGCAAGGTTCAGCCGCAAGAGACCAAAAGGAGGGACCACATCTCCACTCCCTTTTTGCTAGATAGACATCGGCCAATGTATTGAGCCAGGTCTCTTGCAAAAATAAAATCTCAGCATCAAACTCGCTGAGCAAAAATAAGGCCGTATCACGAGCTCTTGCAGATTTAATGCTGGCGACATTAATGGTCGCCACCTTTAACAGAGTGGGAACTGCCATCAGGATGATTGGGGTAGTTGTTTCTTAACCTCTACCACACTCTCATCACCCGAAACAGCTCTCTTCAGAGTACGTGACTCCCCCTCATCCATAGATGATAGAGAAATGGATATATCAGATACCATCTCATCGCCTGACAAAACTGAAAAAGTATTGCCAAGAGGGACCCCTCCTGGATTTGATTCTGAGGAAGAGAGGACAGCTCTTCTCATCCTCCTCTTCTTCTTCTTCCTCCTCTTCTCCTTCACCCTCTCCCACCCCTCATCAGCCGAATCCCCCCCAGCAGGAGGTGAGACATGGGACATGGATACCCCTCCCTGAGCCCCATCGGCTCCACCCCCATCCGGCACCCCCACAACCTCCTGACCACGTTTGCGCTGACGGGGGACAGGTACCGGAGGTGGAGTAGGCCGAGAGGGAAGATCCACTAAACCAGCCCCCCCAGCAGCTTCCGCCAGTCTGGAGGATCTACGTACCATAGGAACAGGAGGGACAGACTCAGGGGTGACATTACTGGGGGAAACACAATCTGACACAACAGACGGAACAGACACAGGAGGGGCAACAACAGTTTCCTCCCTAGCATCAGCTGCCTCATCCTCTTTATCCAGCCTCTGCAGCTCAGCCTCCAGTCCTGGCAGGTTGTGTAGTGCCTCTGGGCACAGACTGTATGGATGACCCAGCTGCTGGCACAAATTACACCGAATCTCAGTGCATTCTTTGGCCAAATGGCCAAAATCCTGGCACAGTGAGCACTTCTTGATGGTGCAGGACGATGCAAAATGGCCTCTCTCCGCATTTGTTACAAACTTTAGGCTGACCTTGATAGAAAATGGTCAACCTATCCCTCCCCAGAAAGGCTGAGCAGGGAAGATGCTGAACCACATTGCCCAGCACCCTCAATTGCACTGACACCATCCAGGCCCCTGTCCATATCCTATGCTCATCCAGGACCTTCCGCAGTGGGGTGAGGACCTCACCATGTCGGCGTAGCCAAACTACCAAATCAGCCTCTGGTATGGATTCATTCCGGACCAGGATTGTCACCGATTTTATCAAAGGCTGTCTGGAAACAACCTTTGCCACCAAACCTTTCCACTGCTGAAGGCTCCTGCACCTCCAATATCTCTCCCAAAACAGGTCCAGGCCTTCAGGTTTTACAAATGACAAATCGTATTCATAGCTGCCGACTGGGCAGATCAACGCAAACACATCACAGGCTTTAAACCCCATCTCCAGAATCAACTCCGCCACCCTCCCCCTTACTGGTGGGTTCCCTTCCCCCTCCCACTTCAACTGTACCACATTCCTTCTCCTGACCCCACCAACCATCCCACCACCAAACCTCCCCAAATTGTGAGCATTAGCATTCCCAACACTACCACCACCCCCCTTGGTGCGACTCCCCAAAACAGAGGCATAGCTCCCCCCAATCCTCCCAGCAGCAGAAACATTTGTGTGTCTAGGAGCATCTGGTGCAACTCTAGCAGATACCGATTGCACAGATGCGGGATTGGATGGTGTATCCTCTCTCTGCTCAGCAGGGGGAGAAATGTAATTTTTAGTCTTATCAGCAACGTTAACCCCTTCACCTCCACCCACCACCATCACATCCATTGCTTTATGAGTCTCAACAGTCATAGAGTTCTCAGAAATGTCCGCACTCACTGCTGCAACCATAGAAGCTCCATCAGTCATCTCTTGCTCCAAGAAAGAAGACTCAGCCCAGGACTGGATTGGATTCTCAGACACAGCAACAAGTGAGACATCCATGCTTGCTGTTTGCTCTCCATGTTGTGCAGTGTGCTGCTCCCCTCCCCCACCAGCATCAATCAGCTCTGGAGCACCTGGGAGCTCAGGTGAAACAGTCTCTCTGCAGGTGGCAGCCATCTTGCCTTTGGAGGGACTACTGGTCTCAGCAGGAACAGCAGCAGCAATTTCCATCTGTGGGGTGCTTGGTGCAGGTTCACCCACATTCCCCTGATGGTATGGAGACCTCTCTGCCAGGGATTTTTCCTCCAGGTTGGCTGAGGATTCCTCCACAGCAGGCTGCTTGCAGAGCTCCTCATCCGCAGTACTCACCGCAGCAGGTGGGGCAGACATGCTGGAAGCAGCCATGTTGGTGTACTGGGATCTCTCCACCAGTCTTGGCTTTGCTGCTCTGTACCTCCTCTGTCCATCCTCAGGGACTTCTGCAGGGTCATCAGTGAAGGCAAACTTGTCTGCTCTCAGGGGTGACTCCATGTGCTGGATGAACCTCAAGGTTCCATACTCACCCTCAACCCCCTGGCTGGTTGCCACTGGTGATTCCACAGCCTGACATGGGGGGAGAGACGCTGATGTAGATCGAGCCGGGTCATCCATTACCTGAGGCTGCTGATCCACAGAGCTCACTGATGTCTGGCTGGCAAATCTCCTCTCATTATCAAACTTTTCTTTAAATGCTCCACTTCTAGCTTTTTCTAATAATAAAGATTGTCTCTTTACTTTATCCTCCATGTGCTGGAGCGCTGGCTTCATTCCCAATCTGTTCTTGCTCCAGGCCTGGCAGTATTTGGCTCTGAAGGATTTGTGTTCAGATTTTAACACAATAAGTTTCTCCTCAGCTCTTCCAATAGTCACCAATCTATCAGTAATCTTCTGCCTGAAGACATTGACATCCTCACCAGGGCTGGGACCCACAGTCAGGTCCTCCACCTCCTCCTCTTCACTAGGCCCGGTCTCATCAGGGGAATCCCTCCCAGGGCCTCCCCCTGGATCAGGCATGGTTCCTGGGCCAAGCTAGCAGGCAAGGCCCAGGCTTGAAAACGCTGGTTCTCAGGGAGAGCTCCTTCAGTGTGTCCTCCTCCTTCTCCCACTGACCACCAATGTAAGGAACATTCTTCCCACAGACCTTCAATGTAAGGAACGTTCTTCTCACTCACCACCAATGTAAGGAACATTCTTCCCACTGACCACCAATGTAAGGAACATTCTTCCCACTGACCACCAATGTAAGGAACATTCTTCCCACAGACCATCAATGTAAGGAACATTCTTCCCACTGGCCATCAATGTAAGGAGCATGCTTCCCACAGCCCAACAATGTACAGAACATTCTTCCCACTGACCACCAATGTAAGGAACATTCTTCCCACAGACTATCAATGTAAGGAACATTCTTCACACTTGCCATCGATGTAAGGAACATGCTTCACACAGCCCAACAATGTAAGGAACATTATTCCCACAGCCCATCAATGTAAGGAACATTCTTCCCACTGACCACCAATGTAAGGAACATTCTTCCCACTGACCACCAATGTAAGGAACATTCTTCCCACTGACCACCAATGTAAGGGACATTCTTCCCACAGACCATCAATGTAAGGAACATTCTTCCCACGGCTCATCAATGTAAGGAACATTCTTCCCACTGGCCATCAATGTAAGGAGCATGCTTCCTACTCACCACCAATTAGGCACGTGAGCTCTGGAAGGTTTTACCCCCTTCAAGACCAGGGCATTTTTTTTGGCTTTTCAGCACTGCGCTACTTTAACTGGCAATTGCTTGGTCATGTAACACTGCACCCAACTAAAATGTATATAATTTTTGATATTTCACCACTGGGTTTTTATTTTTTAATATATAAATGAAAAAATACCTAAAATTTGTAGGAAAATGAATTATTAATATCAATTATCAATTAAAAACGATTTTGTGTGAAAGTTTTTTTGTGTGAAAGTTTTAGCAGCTACAAACAATGGTATATATACTAGAATTTACACAGCTATGATGCTATACTGGTAGTGGCAGTGATTTATAGTGGGACTGTGATAGCGCTAGCTGATGCTGGCTGGGAGGGACACTAATTGAATAACTGACACTGGCACCAATATTGACACCAATACAGTGATCAGTGCTAATACTGCACTAATGACACTGGCTGGGAAGGAGTTAACATCTAGGGGCAATCAAGGGGTTAATTGTGTGCCTAACAATGTGTAATATGTGCTCCTTTTACTATACTGGATGGCTGTATCAGCTGATTTCAGTCAAAATCATTGGCTGAAATCGGCTGCCAAACTCGTGCTGTGTCCAATCACAGAGCGGCTCAGCGGTGGGAGCGTGTCAAACTCAGAAATTCGGCTGTGATGTACCAGTACGTCGCCTGGCCTTCCCGTGCCACTTGCTGGCAGTACATGTAGGACGGGCAGGTGGCAAGTGGCTAAAGGGAATTTTTTTCCACTTACCACCAACGTAAGGGCACTTTTCCAGAGACCATCAATGCAATTTGACATTTCTCCACTGAACACCAATGGGAGGGAACTCTACCACGTTTCTCTGTCTGTCTTTTTTTATAGCCATTGCTATTATTATTTGTTTCATAACCTTAATATTATTATTATTATTATTATTATTATTATTATTATTATTATTATTATGGAAGCACCTTTATCTACCTATCCTTTTTTTTTATCAGCGAGTACCAATACTTTCGGTCAAAAACTCGCCGATACCGAGTACCTATACTTTGCAGTGCAATTTGCATCCACACAAAATAAATGGGCACAAATCGCACTGCAAAGAATGCCATGTGATTTGAACTGGAATGTGGTACCATTTCTGTCTGAATGGCATGCGGTTTTCCCACAGTTTCTGTCTGAACCCAGACTTGACATAGTTCACACAGGAACGATGCGGGAAACCTCCCTGCGCCAATCCCATGCTGTCACACAACTAAAAGACACTTCACAGGTCCGGAATTCGAAATCCCTGCAGCTTTCTCTCCTCTCCTTGCAGGGATGACAGTACTCCTGATTGGTCAGCACCGTCACGGTTCTGACCAGTCAGAAGCCTTCTAGCCAGTACTGTCATCCCTGCAAGGAGAGGAGAGAAAGCCGCAGGGATTTCAAATCCCCAGACCTGTAAAGTTGCTTTCTGTCCTCTCCTTGCAGGGATGATAGTACGGGCTAGATGGTTTCTGATTGGTCAGTACCATGACTGTGCTGACCAATCAGGAGCACTGTCAGGAGCCAGTTGACCTACCAGCATGTTTTTTTGTTTTTCACTTTTTTAATATTTTTGTTGAACATATAAAGAAATACACATACATATCAGAGAGTTTTCAATCATTTCATGCTCTATACATTGAATGTAACCCAATGAAGTCAATGTTTTTTTCTAAATGATCTGCCTGTGTAGAGACCATACATCTTCACACAGCAATAATGAGGGTGCATGAGTTCACCTCCTGCTCGATTTTTCATTTGAAGTGGGGGTTAGCCAATTGGAGAGAAAAGGAGTAAAGCCTAGTACACACGCAAAAAATACCGCTTTTGAAGCGATCGTACAACAATCTCAATGTTAGTAAAATGTTTCTTGTACAATACCAGATTGTACGATTTTCATGAATCAGTACAGTTTTCATCAGAAAATACAATACAAATACATTATATCATTTCCGAATTTTTATTCTGTCGTACAAGAATTTTCATAACTTTAGTAACCACTTCACTTTCGCTATGAGACTAGCTTGCAAAAAAAAACGGTTGATCATTCGTCCGATATTCTCATACTGTGTATGGGGCTTAGGGGATGGGGGTTGTTGGAATGGGGGGGATTTAGGCAAAAGTAAGGGTAGGAGGTGAAAGGAAGAAAGGGAGGGGTGGTGGGAAGGGTAGTCGAAGATAAGTGTGGGGTGCAAGAGAAAGATAAGTTAGAGGGAAAAGAAGTGGGAGGGAAAAGAGTAAAGTTAGATCCCACTTGGCTCCAAACTTTGGGCTAGTAACTCTTTTGCTTGCTCTATTGAAGTGTCATTAAACCCACATCATAAAAAACTATCACTAAATGCTGTATTACATGATGTTAATACCCACTAATTCACTATGGGATTTGTTTTCTGTATTCTACAAAAAACCTGGTTGATCCTGCTGTTTTCTATACCGAGCTTCTGTCCGTGTCTCCAATGCAGTTGGGGATTTTGCAGAGCAGTGTTGGCAGCTACTGCACATGCTCAGTTTTCAGTGTATTCCTATGAGGAGCATTTCCTATATAAATATAGTAATTATTAGCAGTGGTTTCCTGGGGCCAGAAAGTTATTTCAAGGGTTCCTCCACGTTAGAAAGGTTTAGAAAAGCTGGACTAGTTAAAGTGGAAGTAAAGTCCACTTTGTAAGTTGTACCTACCAGTAAGCCTATAATAAGACTTACCTGTAGGGACAGAGAATATCGTCTAAACTTGCACCGTTTAGGAGATATTAACACAGCATGCAGCCAGTGATGTCACCGGCGCATGTGATGTGAAGGGATGGCACGCTGGACCTTCAGAGCTCCGTGCTGCAGGAGTGACGTCATCACGGCTCCAGCCATTCATACTGCCAGAGCCCGCAAACCCGGAAGGAAGACTGGGTGAAGATGGTGGTGCCAGGGAGCCGTGGCAACGTGGCACTGGAGGGCTCTGTGTACAGGTAAGTCTGTCACAATGTACTAGTATGCGGTGCATACTAGTACATTATGACCTAAACCTGCAAAGGGCCCATTATTTAGTTTTGTGTTTTTTTGGGCAGTTTACTACCACTTTAATAATATTAGGTCACAAGGCACCAGGTTTTGTTTGAGATAAGATTTATGGGCAAAGTATAATAAATAGTTGATCTGAAGATCTGTTTCCCATTGTTGTAGAAAAGGAGGTTGCTGGGGTTTTTTTGCCTTCCTCTGGATCAACTGTGGGTATAGAATTTTTAATGGTTGAACTGGATGGACTTTTGTCTTTTTTCAGCCAGACTAACTATGTAACTATGAGGTTGAGAGTCAGCCTGGGAGATTGCTAGGGCAAGCCATAGATGATAAAGATGAGGTTGCTCAATTCCCCCAAAACAATTGTGTTCTCCCCCATTGAGGGAACATAGAGATTACTGCTAGTGGCTATAATAGCTGCTAGCAATAATTGCATGTAAAATACAACAGGCTGGTTGTACCCAAGTCGTACAACAATCGACTTAGGTATATTCCACCTGCCCATAGATGGTTCGACTCTCGGTCGGTCCCTGCCGAACCGGCCAATTCTATCTATGGCCAGCTTAGGAGTCTCAACTATCTTTAATTTTCTTATTAAAAAAAGTACTCATGCAATATTGGTTTATATTAGTTAAAAATGACTTTATTGTAGTAGAAATTCCTTTGTCTGTCCAGCTCCAAAGCGGACATACTCCCCAATGCTGACTGGGATGCCTTATTTGGCCCATCCTTTGTCTCTTATTATCAAATAAAGATTAGAACATCTTTGTCACCAGATAGAGAGAGGACATCTCATTTCAACAACAATGTCATAGGTGTTGCAGACATAATAACAATCTGGCAGGAGATGCTGTGACAAAGACCCATTACTGCTCCTCTACCGGCCTGAGCTCTGAAATAAATATGATCAGAAATACAGTATCTGCATCCTGTAGTATGCAGACACTGGGTCTGGAGGAACCACATCTGGAGAACTTGTGTTCTGCCATTTCCTGGCATGATGTGCAGAGGAGGATGCCACACAGTAACCCTGCTAGAGGCATCAGCAAAAACACGCAGGAGTGCTGACAGGCCTGATTAGCTGGAGCCTCTGACAGTGACCATTTGTGTTGTTTGAGCCTTGAGGTGCCAGATCTCTCTGACATGTTTCCTGACTCGTGTATATGCAAAAATTAAAAAAAAACTTCTGTCTCTGCTTTTCATTATGGCTCCAAAAAGTGATTACAGATCATTTTATATGCACATGGGAAAGTTCACATGGCCATTAATTATACTCAACCAGAACAGACGCCATAATACCTGTTTGTGACAAAGTAGGTGTCTTTGCATCACTTTTGCACATTTGTAATTTGTGTTTTTTTAATGTGTAGCGCTACCCCCACAGGGGCCGCTTGATAATGCCTGTCCCCAATGGTTGCCCTGACCTTGCAAGCCTCCCGACACCTCTGACACTCTGGGATCAGACATATTTCAACAGTATAGAATAATAATGAGACAGAATTCTTTAGTAACACTTCTATATTAGACCTGTTCAAAAGAGTAGACCACATAAATAATGGGTTTAGAATATACAACCCCAGTTAACGAATAAAAGAACACTGGTAAAATAGGAATAATCAGTTAGCAACGTTTAACAAATTATACAGTCATGAGTAGTAAGCTGTAACCAGGGTGGATTTGATTTAAATCAAACTGATTTAAATCACGATTTAAATCACGATTTAAATCACTAGTCAGTAAGGCTTGATTTAAATCCTAGTTTTCTACATAAAGACTAATTCTTGCTGGTATAACTTTAATATCCAAGTAGATGAAGATTTGTAGAATAACAACTTTTCATATTAGTTTTTTTATCCCCAGTTTAATAGGTTAATCATTCATATTTGGACAACTTTTCTGTTGTACTTAGGAAGGAGAAAAATAATCCTTACCTTAATAATAACAATTTAAATAGATTTATTCATCTGAAACAATAACATTCCAGCATCTGTTATTTGCTTAAACATCCATGTTTATTAACTAATTTGGCTAAACAAAATTTATATATTTTAAGAAACTTAGACTGTCAGCCCCTCCCCCTCACACTTAGTTTCACTTTCTTCTTGTACAGATCTATTCCACTCCAAACAATCAGAAAAATATTGTTTCTATTCTATTCACTGAACTTCTTGAAACTTAGCAGTGAAGGGGTTGATTCTGTATTCATAGGTTTGTAGAAGTTAGGATGAAGGTCTTTTTCTTAACTCTGTTCATGTTATAACATTTTTGCTGTGAAGAAGAGGCATGTGATCTCCGCTGAGTCAAATTCAGTTTTGAGAACTGCAAAGGTAAACCAACATCTGTGATAATACCTTGTAGGCAGAGAAACTGCCCAATAATCTTACAAAAACCTCTGGAAGAGCCTGACATTGTGAATGGATTCATGGAATTTATTTACCCAAAAAATTAAACATATACAGCTTTATTCTACATAATTAAAAAACTAATTTTTATTTCATGATGGAATAACCTTTGGATGGTAAAAGAATTTTATTGTAAAAAATCCGATTTAAATCAAAAAAATCCGATTTAAATCAAAAAAATACGATTTTTTGGATTTTTAAAAAAAAAGTCATTGATTTTTATCCACCCTGGCTTTAACTATTTAATTGCAACATCGGCAGCAAGAGGGGGAAGAAAAGGCTTATGGACTTATCATCTTCCTCCGGGCCACTGGTGCTGCAATGGGGAATGCAGAGAATTATGTAAATGTATACGCCGGCATGAATAGGAATAAATATCCTAATTTAAATAAATATAAAACAAAATCCTCCTGCGCTTAAAGGAAGTGTACCCTAATGTAAAGCTGCCAACACTCTAAACTGATACGCAAACAGTGTATACAAATAATAAAAAATAGTGCAGCGCTTTCCCAAATAGATTAACCACTTGCCGACCGCGCATAGCCGAAAGACGGCTTCACCGCGGCCGGCCAGTTCTGAGTGGACGTCATATGACGTCCTCCCAGAACGCGCTCTCCTGTGCGCCCCAGGGGGCGCGCACCCGGCGATCTCCGTGATCGCTGTGTCCTACGGACACAGCTGATCACGTGATGTGGTGAAAGGCCGATCCCACCGGCCTTTTACCACGTGATCAGCGGTGTCCAATGACACGCTGATCACAGGAAAATGCAAGTGCCGGTTCTCGGCTGCACTTTCCTCACGCTGTCAGATCGTGAGGAAAGTACTGCCGAGAACCGGCAGTTGTCAGAGCGGGGATCGGCACCGATCATCAGGGCACTGATGATCAGTGCCCTGATGATCGGTGCCCAGCAGTGACCCCCGCAAGTTCCGATCAGCAGTGCGCCCACTAGCCCCGCCCACCCATTCCCAGCAGTGCCCCCACCTGTGCCCAGCAGTGCCCCCACCTGTGCCACTCTGCAGTGCCACCTACCTGTGCCCAGAAGTGCCACCTACATGTGCCCAGCAGTGCCAACCACCTGTGCCCACCCACCTGTGCCCACCAGTGCCACCCACCTGTGCCCACCAGTGCCACCCACCTGTGCCCACCCACCAGTGCTGTCCACCAGTGCCACCCACCAGTGCCACCCACCAGTGCTGCCAGTCAGTGCCACCAGTCAGTGCCCAGGGGTTGTGCCAGTCAGTGCCGCCAGTCAGTGCCCAGAAGTGATGCCAGTCAGTGCCGTCTATCAGTACCCATCATCAGTGTCACCTATCAGTGCCGCCTATCAGTGCTGCATATCAGTGCCGCCTATCCGTGACCCCTAATTAGTGCTGTCTATCAGTGCCGCCTATCCGTGCCACCTCATTAGTACTGCCTATCAGTGCCCTTTAGTGCTGCCTATCAGTGCCCATCAGTGCCGCCTATCAGTGCCCATCAGTGCCGCCTCATCAACGCAAATCAGTGAAGGAGAAAAAATACCTGTTTGAAAAATTTTATAAAAGAAACAAATAAACTTTTTTTTTTTTTCAAATTTTTTGCACTTTTTTTAATTTATAGCGCAAAAAGTAAAGCGCCCAGTGGCGATTAAATACCACCAAAAGAAAGCTCTATTTGTGAGAAAAAAATGATCAAAAAAATTGTCAATCAAAGTGCGGCAGCGCTGAAAGCTGAAAATTGGCCTGGTAAGGAAGAGGGTATAAGTGCCCGGTAGGCAAGTGGTTAAACATATAAAAAAAAATATAAAAGAATATATGTACATAAATAAATACACACACAATATAGTGCCCAAAATAGTGTGCTACGGTCACCTGGGTGACCTCTAAATGTGATATCCACAACAGATCAATGACAAAGACCCCTATGTATACAAGGATAAAAACAAAAAAGTGATAAGTGCCAAAGTGACCACACTACAACTCACATATAAATATACAGAATAACTCTAATAGTCCATAAGTAAAATGATGGGTGTTTCATATAATCAAAAAAATTATGCAATGTGCAAATGGTGTTAAAATCTGTGAAAGTGTCAGCACACTTCTTGGACTGTGGCTACAATGCCTCCTCACCTCCTTCAGGCGACCCCAAAGGGCCAAAAAGCCTTCAGGATCACCCCTGGATCCTTTTCAATACTGGCTGGTAATAGTTCACCAATAGTTCCTCTCCTATAAGTCCCCAGGTCACTCAGGAAGGATATTCTGTGAAATATGTATCTCACCAACACAGTGAGCAACAAAAGAGATCCTCCATAGCGCAGTATTTTGTAAACCAAAATCTCCTTTATTTAATAAAAATCAATTCCACTCACATTTGTGCAGTCCCCCTTCCTCACTGATGCATGGGTGTACTGCATGTGTATGGGATTTCCAAGGTGTGCCAAGATGGCATCCAACGCCGGAAGTGCGTCACCGCGCACCGGAAGCTGCGTATCAGCGTACCTACGCGTTACGTCACTCAAACTCGTGACTTCCTTAGTCTTTTAATTGGATATGTCTTATAACAAAGTAGAAAATATAGATTTTTTTTTTAAATGTTTTGTTTATATTATAATAATAATTTAAAAAATACCGCCAAAAGCAAGTTCTATTTGTGTGAAAAAATAATTGAAATGTCATGTGGGTATAGTGTTGCATGACCGCACAATTGCAAGTTAAAGTAGTATAGTGCTAAATAGCCAAAAATGCTCTGGTCATGAATGGGGTAAAACCTTTCCGGAGCTCAAGTGGTTAACCTCCTTGGCGGTTTTCCCCAGTGTAGCTCGGGGTAGAATTTCTATACCAAGAACGGTAACCCCGAGCTACACTCGGGCTTACCATGCAGCGTTCTCTGGGGGTCCCTGCAGCACTTACCTTGTCCTTCGCTCCCACGATGGGTCCCCTGCAGCGTCCCCGTCCATCTCCTCCGGCGGATGCCGGCATCTGGCTTCCGTGTTCCGGTCCCCGTGACGTCGGAACGTTCGGGCGGCGGAACCGGCGGGAAATTTGAAATTTTTAAAAAATGACATTTTTGCTGTCATTGCTTTTTCACTGCATTTCACATACATTTTGTCCTGTGCCCTGCCTGCATTTTGACTGTTCTTTCTGCCTGGAAACTTAGAAAAGTCCATGGCGGCCAAAAAGCATCCCTTTACGTCAAAAGCGGTTTTAGAACAGCGATAGTAAATCAGAACCACTTGCAGAATTGAGTGATAATGATTTGTGGGGAAATTTGTCATCAGACACTGAAAACGATTTTGCGACTTTGCTCAGCGATGTGCGAATTTGCCTCTGTATTTCAAATTTCAGTGTTTTTGGTTTGATTATATTATTGAATTAAATTTATTATTATTATATTATTATTTTTTATGATTATTTATTAAATTATAATTTATGATTTCATGTTTCAAGTTTTATCATATCAGGAATGTTTAATAGACTCTTGTTCGTACAGATTTCAGTGAGTTATTCCTAAAAATTACAGCCTACAATTAAAAACTACATATTTCCATGCAAAAAAATGGTACCGCTTTCAGCACAAAATTCCTGACATGATCATACCGCCAGGGAGGTTAAGAAGGTTTTGTTATGCTAGGCTCCTAGCCCTGAAAACCTTTAGTCAGGTAGGTGGAACAGATTCTTTTTTGCTGGTGCCTTCATGGCAGCATCCATATGATAATTGCTCCACCCTGGACAACCCACAGGACCATTATAACTCTATTAAAAAAAATAGCACCACCCACCCAGTCCCATTCCCTTTTCTGTCCCTGCAAGAGGGATGTCATCATCATGGGCAGCCCTGGCTAGGGTCTCCCCTTAGATAATCTGCAAGGCAGCAAGCTGGTCTCCATTCTCCAGGTATATGGTCCATTACAGCTCGGATCCAGCTAGTCTCAACTCCCGAGATTTTGGGTGGAAGACCTTATAATTTTCTATTTCATAATAATCAATTAAACTATTTGATTTAATCAGCATTTCTCTCCCTGGTAGCAAGTTATTTTCCATATGTACTGTATGCTGCCATGAAGGCATCAGGAAAATGGAATACTTAATTTTCCGTAATTTTCTGTTTTCCTGGTGCCTTCATGGCAACATACAGTACATATGGAAAATAACTTGCTACTAGGGAGAGAACTGCTGTTTAAATCAAATAGTTTAATTGATTATTATGAAATAGAAAACTTTGAGGTCTTCCACCCAAAATCTTGAGAGGGGTGAGACTATCTGGGTCCAGGGGCGGACTGACCATTCGAGCACTTGGCACTGCCCGAGGGCCTGGGGTCAGTAAGGGGCCCCATGAGATGCCCCTGGTACCTTTTTTATAGGCTTTTTTGAGTATGGGCAAGAACACAGGGGCCCCATGATCCCCTATTGCCCGGGGGCCCCATGAGTTGTCAGTCCGCGCCTGGCTGGGTCCAAGCTTTAATGGGGCATAAACGTGGAGAACAAAGACCAGCTTGCTGCCCTGCAGATCATTTCTGGGGAGACCCTATCCAGGGCTGCTCATGATGATGTAATCCCTCTTGCAGGCGCCTCTTGGGACAGAAAAGGGAATGGGGTGAGGAGGGGCGGTGCTCTTTTTTTATAATGGTTATAATGGTCCTGTGGGGCGGAGCAATTACCATATGTATGCTGCCATGAAGGCACCAGGGAACATACGCATGGTAATTACTGTGCCCCTGGACAACCATACGTATGCTGTCAGGCACCAGGAAAGGAAAATTACGGAAAGGTAAGCATTCAATTTTCCATTTTGATGGACTTAGTCCTAGTGTGCAGGTGTGTTGTCCTCTATAGTAAACAATTCAGAATGCAGATAGGCTGTGTGTAGACAAGGGAATGTGCCAAAGCTCATTCATGACCTGTGTTGAGGTTACATTTTATAAAAGCAGAGACTCACTTAGCAAGGTGAGGGCTCATTCAGCTTAATGAATAATGGAAGCAGTGTTCACTCTAATCACCGGATCGTGACAGCAAAATCCTGTTTTTTTCATGTCACATGATTGGGTATCAATGTGAACACATATTCACCCTATTTATAAACCTAGGTCAACCACTCTCAACAAGGGTTCCTCCAGAGGATGCTAGGGGTTTCATTGAGCTTTGACCTCCTTTGATGGGGCTTCATAGTGATGGGTCAATCCCACTTGACAGAGCCAGCTGCATGACACCAGTTAACTTTTTATCTGTTTGTAAGGGTGGCATTCTGGCTTTAGGAAAGGCATTCTTCCCATTGACCACCAATGAAGTGATTTTAGCAGGGGTTCCCTAAGACCTGGACATTATTTCAGGGGTTCCTCTGGGGTAAAAAGGTTGATAAGGGCTGAGCAATCACTTTGCAAACATATACATACATAATCCAGTGGCTGCAGCCACCGGGATTGTGTACAAAACTGACAGGCAGACTCCTGCCTGTTTGATGGAAGCAGTCAGGCGATTCCCCTGCTGCCAATTGATTCTACAGCCCCCGGCGGGTGCACTCCTGCCATGTTACCAGACTTCGCTTGCCTATCTGTGGGCCCGAGGAGAGCCATGGCAGGTGCCGGCGGATGGAGGGGAGAGAGGAGAGTGGGCGAGAGTCCGCTCCCCTTCCCTTCTTTCTGTGACCTGGCCATCCATGACGCCAGCTAGAATAGCCAAGGAAAGATGTATTGCAATGCGGTTTGCATTGCAATACATTTTAATGGATCACAGAGGAGACATTGGGGGTCTTTTAGACCCTGCATGTCACCATGAAGAGAACCTGTCACCAAAAAAAAAAAATAAAGTTACACTCAAGCACATAACATCCCCCCCAAAAAAATTTGAGGCCCTCCACCCCCACATACGCATGTTCGAATGCACATGCCAGGGCACCTATGTGTGATACACATGTTACATATCACTGTGCACGCCAGAATGAGAACAATAATTCGAGCACCAGACCTCCTCCGTAACACTAAACTGATGACCTATAGCGGCTTTTGAAGCGTTGTCTATAGAAAATATAGCGTATTGGAGTTTGATGCAACTTCAAGCGCACATAAATTTAAGGTGTGGCATGTTGGGTATCAATTAACTCTGCAAAATCTAGAAAAAAGGGCCTCAAGGTCTCAAAAGTGGTAGTCTGGGAATCCCCAATTCCTTCAGTATCTATTTACTCTGCACAACCTTGTCTTTTATATTTTACCATAAATTTGGGTAGTTTATTGCGTTTGTTTGCCCTAAAATCCACTTTATTATGATTTTTACTTAAAATTTGCATTTCCTAGACCTTTGCAGAAAGCATGGTGAAAATGCCTATGCCTATTTCATGTCTGAGGTCTACAACCACTTTAAATTTCTGTCTGAAACAATTCTTCCACCCAAGTGAAAAGTAATTTCTTTTCTAATTTAAAGTGTTACTAAACCCACAACAGTACAATCAGTCTGTAGATGCAGTAAAGCATGCTTGTTATACTCACTGTGGAACCTAAGGGGTTAATCCTCTGCATTGTGTAAAACGGATGTTTGATCCTGTCTTCTCTATCCCTCCTCTTGTTCAAATGTCCACGCTAATAAGACAGATTGAACCTGTAGGCCTTCTGCACATGCTCAGTTTAGTGTGTATTGCTAGAGAGATATCTTTTTTTTTCTTGAGAGAGTGCATGTGTTCAGCACAGGGCCAATCAGCACTGTCCAGACAGAGGTAAGGGGTTCTGCATCCTCCTAGAGCAGAAAGAAAACTCCTCCTACAAACTTTAACCAGTGCTCTGCTGAAGTCAAGACTGCACTAATTCCTGATGAGAAAAGATATTTGGCAGTTTATATTTACTAAAATAATTGCATTTCCATGTTGTGTGTACTGTGGGAGACCAGATATAGTGAATGCAGGGTCCTGGGAGACCATATATAGAGAATGCAGGGTCCGGGAGATCAGATATGGTGAATGCAGGGTCCGGGAGATCAGATATGGTGAATGCAGGGTCCGGGGAGACCAGATATAGTGAATGCAGGGTCCGGGGGACCAGGTATAGTGAATGCAGGGTCCTGGGAGACCGGATATAGTGAATGCAGGGTCCTGGGAGACCAGATATAGTGATTGCAGGGTCCGGGGAGACCAGATATAGTGATTGCAGGGTCCTGGGAGACCAGATATAGTGATTGCAGGGTCCGGGGAGACCATATATAATAAATGCAGGGTCCGGGGAGACCAGATATAGTGCATGCAGGGTCCGGGGAGACCATATACAATGATTGCAGGGTCCGGGGAGACCAGATATAGTGAATGCAGGGTCCTGGGAGACCAGATATAGTGATTGCAGGGTCCGGGGAGACCATATATAATAAATGCAGGGTCCGGGGAGACCAGATATAGTGCATGCAGGGTCCGGGGAGACCATATACAATGATTGCAGGGTTCGGGGAGACCAGATATAGTGCATGCAGGGTCCAGGGAGACCAGATATAGTGAATGCAGGGTCAGGGGAGACCAGATATAGTGCATGCAAGGTCCGGGGAGACCAGATATAGTGAATGCAGGGTCTGGGGAGACCAGATATAGTGAATGCAGGGTCCGGGGAGACCAGATATAGTGCATGCAGGGTCCAGGGAGACCAGATATAGTGAATGCAGGGTCCGGGGAGACCAGATATAGTGCATGCAGGGTCCAGGGAGACCAGATATAGTGCATGCAGGGTCCAGGGAGACCAGATATAGTGAATGCAGGGTCCGGGGAGACCAGATATAGTGAATGCAGGGTCCGGGGAGACCAGATATAGGGAATGCAGGGTCCAGGGAGACCAGATATAGTGAATGCAGGGTCCAGGGAGACCATATATAATGAATGCAGGGTCCGGGAAGACCATATATAATGATTGCAGCGTCTGGGGAGACCAGATATAGTGAATGCAGGGTCCGGGGAGACCAGATATAGTGAATGCAGGGTCCTGGGAGACCATATATAATGATTGCAGGGTCCGGGGAGACTAGATATAGTGGACGCAGGATCCAGGGAGACCAGATATAATGATTGCAGGGTCCTGGGAGACCATATATAATGATTGCAGGGTCCTGGGAGACCATATATAGTGAATGCAGGGTCCGGGGAGACCAGATATAGTGAATGCAGGATCCAGGGAGACCATATATAATGAATACAGGGTCCGGGGAGACCAGATATAGTGAATGCGGGGTCCCGGGAGACCAGATATAGTGAATGCAGGGTCCGGGGAGACCTGATATAGTGAATGCAGGGTCCGGAGAGACCAGATATAATGATTGCAGGGTCTGGGGAGATCAGATATAATGAATGGAGGGTCCGGGGAGACCAGATATAATGAATGCAGGGTCCGGGAATTGGTAACACTTTAATTTCAATCTAATTTTAGGCTAATCTTTGTTTGTGAATAAATGAATAAATTAGCAACTCTCCACTTTAGCCACAGAGAGTGTTTCTGAAGGCAGGAAGACTGGTTGGTGAGATTGATGGCAGCCTACCTCAGCAGAGCGGTGTCAGCAGTCCAGGCCACATCAGTTCTGCTTTACCGCATGACCAATGTCAGTTTACAGAATCACTTTCACATTTTTCTGCTGTCAAGCAAGAACTAATTGCAGCATTTGTCAGAATTTGCTTTCAGCCCAGGGTCCTGACCACACATGGCAGACCTTGGACATTGATTGATAGAAAGCAGAGACTTGCCTTTAGTTGCTAAAAGGAATCGGCCAATTTGAGTTTTAGAAGACCAACCAAGTAATACTATTAAAGTTATTTCTCAAAACATAGGAAAATTCTTTGGCGTCTCTGAACACTCATGTAGTAACCCAGTGTGGTCCCCTTACTCCTCTACTGATAATTCCAGAACCAGCTTACCTGCAATCCCCAACACGGCAATCCTTCTATCCTTATGGTCTCATGCACGCTGGACCTTTTTAACCCCTTGCACTCCACAGGATTTACCCCCCTTTCTGACCAGGCAATTTTTGCGATACAACACTGCGTTACTTTACCTGGAAATTGTGCGGTCATGCAACGCTGTACCCAAATGAAATTTATGTCCTTTTTTTCCACAAATAGAGCTTTCTTTCGGTGCTATTTGATCACCTCTGCGTTTTTGTTTTTTTTTTGCGCTATAAACAAAAAAAATGACAATTTTGAAAAAATATATATATTTTTGACTTTGTGCTATAAAACATTTCCAACAAAAAATAATGAAAAAAAAATCAAATTTCGTCATAAATTTAGGCCAAAATGTATTCTGCTTACATGTCTTCGCTAAAAAAAATCCCAATATGTGTAAATTAATTGGTTTAAGTGAAAGTTATGGAGTTTACAAATGGCGGTATATATACTGAGATTTTTCTTTTATACTACTAATGGTGGTAATCAGCGACTGCGGGACTGCGGCGGGCACTCTGACATTGGGGGGGGGAACTGACTAACTGTCACTGACATCCCCAGTGACACCAATACAGTGATCAGTGCTAATAAATAGCACTGACACTGTACTGATGGCACTGGGCAGGAAGGGGTTAACATCTGGGGCAATCAAAGGGTTAACTGTGTACTGTTTTACATCATGTACTGTGTGTGTTTTACTATGGAGGCATGTCCTTGCTGACAGGAGAGAGATCTGTGTTGTTTACATACAGGCAGGGGTGGACTGACCATTTGGGAACTCGGGCACTGCCCAAGGGCCCTGGGTCAGTAGAAGGCCCCATGACATGCCCCTGGTACCTTTCATAGGCTTTTTGGGTGTGGTTTGAGTGTGGGCGAGGACACAGGGGCCCCATGATCCCCTATTGCCCGGGGGCCCAATGAGTTGTCAGTCCACCCCTGCACACAGGTCTCTACCCTCTGAGCTATACCCAGTAATTGCCACTTGCCAGCCTAGATTTGCTGGCTGGGACCTGGTGATTGACATCGCTAGCCGCCAACAGTGTCGCGGGTGGGGCGGCGTTCACGTGCACCTTCTACCCAGAGATTCAAATCACATATATATGTGATTTTGGGCAGCCCTGCCGCTCTGTAGCAGTACTTCTGCTATAGTGCGGCAGGAAAGCAGCTAAAGAGTAACTCCGCTTTTGTTGAGAAAAAATCATTCCCCTCCTGGTGATTGATATACACTGCAGGGATTTCAGCAAACTTTGTTGTAGATCCCTACTTTTTGTTATTCTGAAGAACTAGCTGTTTGTTTGTCTGCGTCCATGTGCGGAGTGAACCTGCATGGGAGAGATGTTATAATTATCATTCAGCTGCTGCACGTGCAGGGCTCTAATGAGGAAATTGGCAGGGTCTGCATCCCTTTAGATGTGATTTCCCTCACCAAAAATGATTTTTTTGCTTCAGGGAATGTCTAAAATTTGACTTGTATCTTAGAGCAGACTTCTGGGAAAATCAGTGAGCCAATCACACAAGCAGGAAAAGACATCTCTGGGGGGGGGGGGGGTGTTCTATACACCATCTGAGTACAGAACGCCTCCAGGTTGCCATATTGAATTTTACAGAAAATGACAGAGCTGCAGATTGAAAGGGAAAGGTCTTTATTAATAACCTTCAATTACAATATGATTTATGTCACAACTGCAGGGGTGTATTTACCACAAGGCAAACAAGGCATTTGCCTAGGGTGGCATTTTTCAGGGGGGCAGCACCATTTTTCAGGGGGGCAGAGCTGCCCTCCAAAACAAGTTCTGAAAGAAGGGACACACACAGCATGGGGACCAGGTTGGATCTGAGAGAGGCTGCTGTCTGTTTGATGGTGTATGCAGAGCCCGACTCTTGTTCCTGGGGAAGTTCGGAGCTGTGAAGGTGAGTGTCTTATCTCTTGCCAAGTTGGGGGGGGGGGGGTTGTCAGTGTATGAGGGGCTGTGGTAGTGGAAGGCTCGGGTGGTGCCTGGGATGTTGTTAGTCAATGTCAGGCTCTCTTCATGGGGAAGGGAGGTGTTGGTTGGTGTCAGGGTCTCTCCATGGGGGGCAAATTTGGTGTTGCCTAGGGCAGCACGAAACCTAACAACACCACTGCACAACTGTATATGCTATATATTTTGTTTTTCCTATTTTGTATTTTGTTCCCCATGACAGTGGACCAGGGGCGGACTGACCATTTGGAAACTCGGGCACTGCCCGAGGGCCCGGGGTCAGTAGGGGGCCCCATGAGATGCCCCTGGTACCTTTTTCATAGGCTTTTTTGAGTTTGGGCAAGGACACAGGGGCCCTATGATCCCCTATTGCCCGGGGGCCCCATGAGTTATCAGTCCGCCCCTGCAGTGGAATGACCCTTTAACGTGGCTGTTAGGGGCGTTTGGCATTTTATTTTCTCCTGCCTCTAAGCGCCCCTCCATGTCAGCCTAATCCAATGCACACAGAGTCATATAAAGGAGTGTAGAGGCAGCAAAACCCCCAGCCAGCACATCCATGGCAGGAAAACCTGAAACGCGCCTCAACGAATCTAAACGTACGCAAAAGCTAGACACGTTCAGCGCTTGAGCGTCAATTCTTCCCAGTGTCCTGAATTCATTATTATTCTGGTCACGGAAATAAATGAACACCCAAGTGCTTGGTGTTCCTAAACGTGTTACACGCCTCTTCAAGCGTCCTGTTTTTTCTGCCAGAACACTGCTGCCAAGAAGAAATGCGTCTAGAAGAAAAGACGTCCCGTGTGCGCGAGTCTTTTATCACAGCTCCACCAGCAAGTAAATATATTTCTGTATGGGCACAGTATATATATCTCTTGCTGTATACAAGGATGAGGTCTTTATCAGCATCAGGTCACGGAGCACATTGGATTCATTGAAAAGAATGCAAGGCTTTTTATGAATAGTGGAGATGCCGGGCCAGCGACCTGCAGTGGTCAGTGTAGTGCAGCTGATACTACAAGCCATTCTGTGATTGGAGTTGGGAGGACTGTGATGTTCATCCACACCTCCTCCAATGAAATGAATGAAACTCTTCCAATGAATAGAGGAGGTACCAAATGAGCGACCCACAGTGATCAATGAACTGGGTGTACTGCAGCCAGTACTACAAGTTGTTCTGTGATTGGAGGAGGGGATTGTGATGTTCATCCACACCTCCTCCAATCACAGAGTGCCTTGCATTCATTGAAATGAATGCAATGATTCCTATGAATGTGAGAGTTACTAAGTGAGCGACTCACAGTAAGCAATGTACTGGGTCAGGGGCGGACTGACAACTCATGGGGCCCCTGGGCAATAGGGGATCATGGGGCCCGTGTCCTTGCCCAAACTCAAAAAAGCCTAGAAAAAGGTACCAGGGGCATCTCATGGGGCCCCCTACTGACCCCGGGCCCTCGGGCATTGCCCGAGTTTCCAAATGGTCAGTCCACCCCTGACTGGGTGTACTGCATTAGATATTACAAGTCATTATGTGATTGGAGGAGGGCGATTGTGATGCTCATCCACACCTCCTCCAATCACAAAGTGCCTTGCATTCATTGAAAAGAATGCAACCATTCCTATGAATGGAGAAGTTACCAAGTGAGCGACTCACAGTAATCAATGCACTGGGTGTACAGCAGCTGGTACTACAAGTCATTCTATGATTGGAAGAGGAAGGTGGTTGTGACAATTATCCACACCCAGAGGTGGACTGACAACTCATGGGGCCCCCCGGGCAATAGGGCATCATGGGACCCCTGTGTCCTTGCCCACACTCAAAGCACACCCAAAAAAGCCTATAAAAAGGTACCAGGGGCATTTCATGGGGCCTCCCACTGACCCCGGGCCCTTTTGGGCAGTGTCCGAGTGCTCGAATGGTCAGTCCGCCTCTGTCCACACCTCCTCCAATCACAGAGTACCCTGCATCCATTCAAAAGAATGCATCCATTCCTATGAATAGAGAAGTTACCAAGTAAGTGACTCACAGTAATCAATATACTTGGTTTACTGCAGCTGGTGCTACAAGTTGTTCTGTGACTGGAGGCTGTGACTGGAGGAGGGGATTATGATGTTCATCCACACCTCCTCCAATCACAGAACGCCTTGCATTCATTGAAAAGAACTGAATCCTTTCTATGAGTGGAGGAAGTACCAAGCAAGCGACCCACAGTGTACTGAGTGTACTGCAGGTGATACTACAAGTTATTCTGTGATTGGAGGATATTGCGTTCATCCACACTTCCTCTAATCACACAATGCCTTGCTTTCACTGAAAAGAATGAAATCCTTCCTATGAATGCAGCAGGTACCAAGCGAGTGATCCACAGTGATCCATGTACTGGGTGTTCACTGATTTTCCATCAGATTCTGTCTTTCACTTGATTGAATTGATGAACATCTGTGGTTGAGGATCTGAACATCCCATGCTTGTTTATCCCCATTTGTCCATTTGGTCACACTACAGGTCACGGAATATGACACCGAGCATGACACCATTGTCCTCACTGCAGCACCAAGAAAAACAATAGGGAATATGCAAAAAAAATTCCAACCTACCTGGTCTGATTTTTGTCCATTTTGAAGTGTCGGTTATCAGTTATGATGCCCCGGGCTCCCTACACTGTCCAAAAGGCATATAAATAAATATACATTAAAAAAATGGGCTCCATTCACAAAGCTTAGAGTTGTTCAAAAAGTTTTTTGGCATTCACAAAAAAAAAAAAAATCTTCTAAAATCTTCTAAAATACTGCATGCCAGGGGCGGACTGACCATTTGGAAACTCGGGCACTGCCGTAGTAGGGGGCCCCATGAGTACCTTTTTCATAGGCTTTTTTGAGTTTGGGCAAGGACACAGGGGCCCCATGATCCCCTATTGCCCGGGGGCCCCATAAGTTGTCAGTCCACCCCTGCTGCATGCAGTATTTTTCTGGAATATGTGGTATTTATGTCATGCGATGTCTATTGGGATGGATACAGTGGAGAAGAATTTGAACCCTTGTCAGTTTTTATTGCTAATAAAGAGGTATAATGGTTTAATCCACAGAAATATACCAACTAGGGCAGCACAGTGGCTGAATGGGTAAGACTTCCCCCTGGCAGTACTAGGGTCAGTGGTTCAAATCCCAACCACAGCACCACCTGCCTGGAGTTTGCATGTTCTGCCTGTGTGGGTTTCCTCCGGGTACTCCGGTTTCCTCCCACACTTCAAAGACATGCTGGTAGGTTAATTGGATCCTGTGTAAATTGTCCCTAGTATGTGTATGTATCAATGTAAATTAGGGACCTTAGATTGTACACCCCTTGAGGGTTAGGGACTGATGTGAATGTACAATATATATGTAAAGCGCTGTGTAAATTGATGGCGCTATATAAGTACCTGAAATATATAAACTCACTAAGTCAGTGCAGTCCCTACAGCAGGTCTACTAAAGTGGAAGTACCTATCATAAGACTTACCTGTAGGTACAATGCATATCTCCAAAATTTTCACACTGCATGAGCTGGTGACGTCACCAGTGCATGAGCTCTGAAGCTGTACCTGCGCCGTACCTTCAGAGCTGCGTGCGCATGCATGGAAGTGACGTCATCACGGCCCCGGTCATTCATACAGCCAGAGTCCGCAACCCAGAAGGAACAACGGGTGAAGATGGATGCACCCAGGAGCCCATGACAGCACTGCACTGGAGGGTTCTGTATCCAGGTAAGTCTGTCATAATGTGCATACTAGTACATAATGACAAGGGGCGGACTGACCATTTGGGCACTGCCCGAGGGCCCGGGGTTAGTAGGGGGCCCCATGAAATGCCCGGGTACCTTTTTTATAGGCTTTTTTGAGTGTGGGCAAGGACACAGGGGCCCCATGATCCCCTATTGCCCGGGGGCCCCATGACTCAGTCCGCCCCTGATAATGACTTAATGAAAAGACCATTATTTTTTGAGATTCAGCACTGTGCTACTTTGACTAGCAATTACGCAGTCATGCAACACCGTACCCAAGTGAAATTTATAGATTTTTTTTTGCACACAAATTGAACATTCTTTTGGTGGTATTTGATCACCACTGGTTTTTTTTAATTATTATTATTATAAAAAAGAAAAAAGATCAAAATGTTGAGAAAAAAAACAATATTGTGTGTTATAAAACATCAACAAAAAAGCAAAGATTTTCATAAATTTAGGCCAAAATATATTCTGCTACATGTCTTTGGAAAAAAAATCCCAATAAGTGTATACTGATTGTTTTTAGTGAATGGTATGGTGTCTACAAACAATGGGATATATATTTGAAAATTGATCAATTCTGATGTACTGACGGCCGATCTGACTGCCCATCTCATTTCTTGAGGCCCTTAAAATGCCAGGACAGTACAAATGCCCCCCAAATAATGACTTTTTGGAAAGTAGACAGTCTGAGGTATTTAGTAAAAGGCATGGTGAACTTTTTGAAGTTGTAATTTTTTGTCACAATTTTTTGAAAAACGAAAAAATTAAATAAAATTTGTTTTTTTTCCACAATTATTTTTACATACTGTTACCAGTGCAGTACAGTGTCATCCCTGCAGCGGTGATCAGGGACAGCAACTGGTGACAGTATGTAAAAAAAAATAGAAATTTTAAAATAATTTTTCATTCAATTTAGTACACTTTTCTTTTCTTTTACTATTTTTTTAACATACTTTTATCAGAGTAGTTCAGTGCAGTGGCGGACTGATAACTCATGGGGCCCCTGGGCAATAGGGGATCATGGGGCCCCTGTGTCCTTGCCCAAACTCAAAAAAGCCTATAAAAAAGGTACTAGGGGCATCTCATGGGGCCCTCTACTGACCCCGGGCCCTCAAGCAGTGCCCGAGTTTCCAAATGGTCAGTCCGCCCCTGGTTCAGTGTCACCATAGAAACACTGTACTACTCTGGGGGGTGATCAGGGATTTTTTTTTTTTATTTTACACTTTGCTGTTACAAGGAAAATCTGTGTAACAGCAATGTCATGATTAAGTTACATTCATTCAACAGCTGTGATTACTAGTGTCTGGCTACAGCTAATCACGTGGTACAGGGTGCTGTGATTGGCCCAGGTACCATGTGATAGCTGTGGGCCAATCACAACTTACTGGTATAGGAAGCACAGCTTTCATAAATGTGATTCATTCATAACAGTTTTGTTGACATTGTAATCATGTGTAATCATAGTTGGTGCGTGCTCCTAAACCTGAGCAGGCTGGATGGCATACATGTACTGTATGTAATCCAGCCTGCACGTGCTGCCCGCTCGCAGTAAGTGTACTGTGGGCGGACAGTGAGTGGTTAATCTGCTCTGTAATTCTGCAGCTTTGTGTATGGGATTGCTGGGCGGTTCAATGGCATTGAAATTCTGGTAGCCATGATGTCACCCATAGGCTCCTAAGGTTCTCTCCTCTCCCCCGCAGCAGCCTATAGGGGACTTTTTGTCCCCTATGTGATGAAAAAAAAGTTAAGTAAAAAAAAAATTTGAATTGTAAAAAAAATTTAAGTTGCACTGAAGCATATAAAATCCCCCCTCAAAAAAAATTTTTGAGGCCCCCCCCAACCTCACATATATGTACATATGAACGTAAGCGCATACGTTGGGTGCGCATGAAAACATTGATTGCAATACACATGTTACATATTGTTGCACATGCTGGAATGAGAGCAATAATTCTAGCAGCAGACCTCCTCCTAACAATAATATGAAGACCTATAGGGCGCTTTTAAAGTGTTGCCCATGGAAAATATGGGGTACTGAAATTTGTTGCCATTTCATGGACACACGCAAATTTAAAATTTGACATGTTGGATATCTATTTACTCGGTGTAACCTCATCTTTTCGATTTTACAAAAAAAAATTGGGTAAATTATTACGTTTCTGTACCCTAAAATTAACTTTAACCAATTGGTAACCGCTCTATAGCTGAATGACAGCTACGGCGCGGTTGTCCAGTTCAAGGAGTTTCGTCATATGACGTCCTCCCAGAATGCGCCCCCCCCCCATCGCTGTGTCCTACGGATCACGTGATGAGGTAAAAGGCCAATCACAGCGGCCTTTTACCATGTGATCACCTGTGTCCAATGACACAGCAGATCACAGAGTAAATACAGTTGCCGGTTATCGGCAGCTGTCACTGAGCAGATCGGCACTGATCATCAGAGCACTGATGATCATTGCCCTGCAGTGCCGCCCAGCAGTGCCACCCACTAGTGCCCAGCAGTGTCGCCCATCAGTGCCCAACAGTGACCCATCAGTGCCCCCATCAGTGCCCAGCAGTGCCCCCCAGCAGTGCCATCCATCAGTGCTGCCCAGCAGTTACGCCCATCAGTGTCGCCCATCAGCAGTGCCATGCATCAATGCCCAGCAGTGCTGCCAGTCAGTGCTGCCAGTCAGTGCCGTCAGTCAGAGCCGCCCGTCAGTGTCACCCATCAGTGCTGCCTATCAGTGCGATCAGTATAGGGCCAATCAGCACTGTCCAGACAGAGGGTCAGAGTTATGCCGCCTCTTAGGACAATGAGGGGAGATTGAAAACTCCTCCTACAAGCTTTAACCAGTGCGATGCTGAACAGTGATAGAAGTCACAAGACTGCTCTAACTGCTGATGAGAAAAGGTATTCAGCAATTTATATTTATTATTTATTTTATTTCAGGTACCTATATAGTGCTGTCAATTTATGCAGCTCTTATATATATTTCCTAAAATAATTGCATTTCCATGTTGTGTGTACTGTGGGAGACCAGATATAGTGAATGCAGGGTCCGGGGAGACCAGATATAGTGAATGCAGGGTCTGGGGAGACCAGATATAGTGAATGCAGGGTCTGGGGAGACCAGATATAGTGACTGCAGGGTCCAGGGAGACCAGATATAGTGAATGCAGGGTCCTGGGAGACCAGATATAGTGACTGCAGGGTCCAGGGAGACCAGATATAGTGAATGCAGGGTCCTAGGAGACCAGATATAGTGAATGCAGGTTCCAGGGAGAAAAGATATAGTGAATGCAGGGTCCGGGGAGACCAGATATAGTGAATGCAGGGTCTATGGAGACCAGATATAGTGAATGCAGGGTCCGGGGAGACCAGATATAGTGAATGCAATGTCCGGGGAGACCAGATATAGTGACTACAGGGTCTTCGGAGACCAGATATAGTGAATGCAGGGTCCTGGGAGACCAGATATAGTGAATGCAGGGTCCTGGGAGACCGGATATAGTGAATGCAGGGTCCTGGGAGACCGGATATAGCGAATGCAGGGCCCGGGAGACCGGATATAGTGAATGCAGGGTCCAGGGAGACCAGATATAGTGAATGCAGGGTCTGGGGAGACCAGATATAGTGAATGCAGGGTCCAGGGGGGACCAGATATAGTGAATGCAGGGTCCGGGGAGACCAGATATAGTGAATGCAGGGTCCGGGGAGACCAGATATAGTGAATGCAGGGTCTGGGGGACCAGATATAGTGAATGCAGGGTCCAGGGTTTAGTAACACTTTAAACCTTGGCATTCTTTATACCTTAATTCTGTATTTGTAAGAATCCCCCTAAACATCAAGAGCCGGTATGAAAAAAAATAGAATCCCACATATGATATTTATTAAATCTAATCCCTATCCTTACACTGCACCCCAAATATCTACATAATAAATGACTTTGCCTTTTACAAAGAGTGACACTTATGTACGCAGACACATCCTCAAATACTTTGGTTGGAAATTATCCCCCAAAACAGCATATAAATCATTTTCTAAATCCTAGAAACAAAATCAGCTAAAGCTCCACATTTCCTGTCGTCCCCCCCGAGTATTGCTGGTCCCCCTATGTACCATCTATAGTGTCAGATGCGAGATGGGAATGTCTCTTGTAATGTATGAACAGAAAATCCCTATGACACGTTACAAAGTCAGGAACAAAGTCTTCTTGCTGGCTGAATACACTGCATGATAGCTTCCAATGTTGTTGTATAGCAGGGCCTAAAATGCCACAAACCGGGGGAAATGGAAATTAAATCCCGGTATTAAACCCCAAACTATATTGCAGCTTACCAATTATTAGATGTGGTGGTAGCATTAGTTTTCTTTTTTAGGCTTTCTCCCCTCTATTTTCACCTGGTGATTGGCCAGTAACACACCTCCTGTATTAGCACGCCCCCACTATGGATGAAGGAGCACAGGGGGCACATTTGGGACAGCAGCATCATCAGTTTGTGGGGGAGAGGAGTGTTAGATGTACTATCAGATTTAAATACACTAACAAATTGAAGCCAAACTCCAGCTCACACTTTATCAGCAGTTACGGCAAAACGTTTTTTTTTCCTTTTAGGTAAAAGTTTTTACATGAATAAATAAAGGCTGATCATTTTAGGCACCCCTGTCAGCGTTATATGGTTTTTCTCATTCGTGTAAACTGATAAATTCTGCTGGAGAGTTTGTGCTTTTGAAAAACAACACACTTGCTGGATCACCCGATGAAAAAAAAAGAAAAAAAGTCTAAAAAAAAGAAAATGAATGCAGCCACCACATCTAAGAATTGGTAAGCTGTAATATAATGAATGATTGCTTTTGGGTTTAATGCCGCTGTAAGCTGCCCACACATCAGTAGAATGTTCATTTGTGGAACATTCAATTTTCTAATGGTTTGATGTTTGTTAAATTGCAAAATTGTAAAATTGGAAGGAGCAAGACAGAATTTTATATTTTTTAACAAACAATATTCTAACTGTGAATGTGGTTTTCATTCAGAAAAATGATATGACATATTATAGCAAAACCTGTTTACTACATCTGGGATTCCGTTCAAATATCTGGGTAAAATGTTGGGAGTTTTGGACAAAATGAGTTGACTCAGTGATGACAAGAAAGGATGATCTGATGAATGATTTTTATATGAACGATCTAATGAAAATCTAGCTGCATAAGATCAGCTTTAGGACTCATGTACACTGCAGCTGATAAACTCACATTTAGGAGATGTTCAGCATTTTTTTCAGCAGCCCCTGAACCAGGGGCGGACTGACCATTTGGAAACTCCGGCACTGCCCGAGGGCCCAGGGTCAGTAGGGGGCCCCATGAGATGCCCCTGGTACCTTTTTCATAGGCTTTTTTGAGTTTGGGCAAGGACACAGGGGCCCCATGATCCCCTATTGCCCGGGGGCCCCATGAGTTGTCAGTCCGCCCCTGCCCTGAACTCTCCCCAATGTTTTCCTATGTGTCCATGTACACATCCTCATTTACAGTCCTTTACAGGCAGTTGAGTTTACAGTCATTTTTTTACCGCACTAAACTTGCATTTAGGAGTAGATTTTACCGGCGTTTCAAACGCCAAACGCTTGTAAACGCGTGTAAACACTTGTAAAAGCAGTTAACCGCGTTTATAAGCGTTTGCATTTACCAGCGTTTTTTTAACTGTTCCATATCCAGATGCTGTCCAGAGCCTTTTTTCATCATCAGAAATGCATGTGAAGCGTTTTCCATGTATTCAAATGGACCCGATACACCAGCGCAGTCAGTTCCAGGTTTCACGTGAAGGAAATAATGGTAGAACGTGCCGCATTATGCTCATGATGGGATCCATAGTGAATACAACCAGAAAAGACAGGTCATCTCAACACATACTGCTCTCTCTGCTTCTGCTCTCTCTATTTCTCTCAAAATGTCTGAAATAGTTAATTATTTACTATTTTTCAGTGCATTCTGGGAATTTGGGAAGGTCTCCTGAGGTTATCCTTTAAAAACGCTCTTAAACGCAATCTCACATAAACGTGATATGCAAACGCGTTTCTTAACCTACGTTTTCCAGCAGTCAGTTTCCATCGTTCAGATGAGTTTTCCAAACACCCCGTGTACATGAGCCCTTACTGAAAGACAAAGCTATTTGCATTGCATTAATACACAAATACCACGACTTGATCAAAGCATTTAAACCACCTGTGTCAAACACAAGGCCTGCAGGCCGAAACTGTCCCGCCAGACCATTTCATATGGTCCTCGCACATCTCCTGCATCTGCAGCACCCCCTTATCTCTGCCCTCTGCACTTCTCCATGCAGTCAGTCACATCAGTTGGCGGCAGAGAGGAGGACAGAACTCCTCCAGCAGATCCTGCTCCTCTCTGTGTAGCAGCACACCCTCGTCTCTGCCTTTCCTGCTCTCAGCATTCAGCAGACTCTGGCAGCTGAATCCAGCCCTCCTCTAGTCCTCCTCGAGACCCTGCACTCCCTTGTCTCTGCCTCCCTCCGACAGCTGATGTCAGTCCTCCTTTGGTCCTTCTCCAGACCCTGCACTTTTTGCTTCCCAGCTCCAATTTTAATTTCTTCTCAGCAGCAGCACAAAGTACGGTGGGTGCAGTGTGATGTAAGGGAGGTTGGGGGACTCTTGATTTCTGATGGTGGGGGGGGCTCTTGACTTCTGACGGTGGGGGGGGCTCTTGACTTCTGATGTAAATTGAGTTTGACACTACTGACTTAAAGGATAACTAAAAACAAGAACATAAATGCAAAATATTGCAGCTTACTATCTTTAGAGATGGTGGATGCATTAGTTTTCTTTTTTTTTTTCACACTAAGAACATTCACAGAAAATACTTGTTGATCCTGCCAGAAATGCAGTGTCCTTGTCACTGGATGTGAGCTGCATCAAACAATATCCTCCTTACATTACCATAGCTATCTTCTGCAATTGCCCTGCCCCCCCTCATGTAATGGAGATGAAGAGAAACTGATAAGGTCACAGTCAATATCAGGAGAGCAGCCTAGGGTGACAATCATGGCTCCCTCCATAGATAGAGAGGAGGGATGACTTAAAGAGGAGCTCCACCCAAAAGGGGAAGTTCTGCTTTAAGCCTTTGTCTCCCGCTCCCATATAAGGATTGGCACTTTTGGGGAGTGGGGGGGAGCAGGTACTCGCATTTGATCGGAAGCGGAAGTTATCCTCCTTCCCCATAGTCTTGTGGGACACGTGACAGGTCCCAGAAGACTACGGGGCCATTCACAAAGTGCAGCGCTTCTCGTACATGCGCAGTGGGCTGTGAAGCCACAAGCTGTCACAACCGTGTGATCACACTGAAGATGCCGGCGCCGGGGAGAGAAGACGGCCAGTTAAAGCAGTGGTGGTGAGGACACCGCTGGACCAAGGGACAGGTAAGTGACTGTATTTTAGAAGTCAGCAGCTACAAATTTTGTAGCTGCTGACTTATTTTTTTTTTTTTCAGGTGGAACTCCGCTTTAACTACACAGGGACATGAAGTGTGTTATTTGCAGGATTACCAGAAGAAAATAAAGGAAGAGAAGCTTGAAAAAATAAAAGGAATGCAGCCACCACACCAAAGACTAGCAAGCTACAATATATTACATTTTAATTTTAATGTTCTTTTTTAATTTTTTTTAACCAAAAAACAAACCTACATCAACAACAACATCAAAAAGCAACAACCTAATTTTTGAATTTATACTTATCTGCAATTCTGCATCAGACAAAAAGTCATCGATTAGGTCCCATTCACGTTACGATTTGGGATTCTGACAGCGGTCCCATATTGAGTTGTCATTGCTGCGTTTGGGTGCCGTTATCCCATAATGGCACCCCAAATACAATGTAATTCTGCTGCAACTGGATTGTGTGGCAATCGCAGCAAATCACTCCTTTCAAAATCGCATGAAGCTTGTCACCCAAAAAGGAGCCGGAGCTTCTTATTGGCCGATAAAGCACGTAGGGAAGCCCATTCAAGCGAATTGCTAAAAAAAAAAATCGCAAGCAGGGATGCTTGTTCCCGCTACGCCAAAGTGTAAATGGGGCCTTATGCTTTGTAGGTACAGGTGTTTTACAAACGCCTCGGTTAATGGAATTTTTGGTTTATGAATGAAAATCCATTGAAAACAATGCCTCAGTTTACCATTTTTTTCGCAATACGAAGTGTATGTCAGTGCTAATTTTTAAATGCAATTGCCGGCTTTTTATTTTCTTCACTATAGCTCACAGAATTAGCTGTCACTTTCCCCGGAGCTAAAGGATACTTTGTTTCTTTTATCTCGAGAAATAAACTAAAAGGAAACATTGTTTCTTTTAGCTCGGAAAAAAAACTAAAAGGAATCTTTCTTTCTTTTAGCTGGGGGAAAATGACAGCTGATTCTCTGAGCTATAGCGAAGGAAAAAAAAACGGTAATTACATTCAAAAACTAGCACTGACCTACAGCGACAGCGACTTTTTTATTACTTTTTTCTGACCTTTGTAATGGATTAATTAGTTTTCAATGCATTCCTATGGGAAACCACATTTCGGTTTATGAATTTTTCGCAATACAAAACGGCCGTGAGTCCGGGGTTTAGTTACACTTTAGTCCTAATGCATACTGGACTTTTTTACTGCGGCTGTTTTTGGCTTTTGATGTTTTTTTTCTACAGCATGTTATCCTATGTCTCCATGCACACATAGACTGTAATCAGCATTTTTTTGGCTGTAGAAAAACCCAGAACTTTTTTAACTGGAAAAACACTCAAACGCTGAAAAACGCAACAAAATGCAGTAAAATGGGGCAAACCAGCGTTTTTGGATGTTTTTTTGAGCAAAAAATAATTTATTTTTTGATAAAAAAAACCTGCTAAAACACTAAAAACGCAAACGCAAAGCAGCAGTTTTGGATTTTTTTGAGCAAAAAAAATGTATTTTTGGTAAAAAAAACCTGCTAAAACACTAAAAATGCAAACGCAAACAGCATTTTTGGATTTTTTTTGAGCAAAAAAATTTATTTTTGGTGAAAAAAACATGCTAAAACACTAAAAACGCAAACGCAGAAAAGCTCGGAAAATGTTGAAAAACACCGCTAAACGCTAATGCAAAAACGCTAAAAAGTGCTGAAAAACTGATATTTTTAATGTGACTTTACACAGCTAACATTACCAGCGTTATTAAAACACCCCGTGTTCATAGAGGCATAAAAGCACATATGCTTTAGCAGAGAAAATCACTCGGGAACACTCACTGTAAAAAAAAATAAATGCAGTCATTCAGCAAGTTAAGAGAGACGCGTGTAATGAGCGCAAGCCCATGACAATCGATCAGAATTTATCATTCACTGTTCTGACTTCAGCAAAATGACAGCTGATTGGTTGCTATGGTTTGATGCACTGTGCACATCAACATTTCTTCTTTGCTGCGTAATTTGTCTCAATGGTGAGATTTCAATGGAGAAGAGGGTTGTTATGGACAGCATAGGCGTCTGCATTTTATAAGTGATTTCACTTATAATTATATATATAAATTACTTATATAATATCAAGATCGTTCAATATTGAAAGTCAAGAATCAACTGCAGAGCATTCATAAACTAGAAAAGCTATAATTTCTGGGGAAATTGTGGTAAGTGTTCTTGCCTCCACCAGTAGTCTACAACTGGAGTGGGTGGAGTAACTGTTGTGTGGTTGGAGTGGCTGGAGTAACTGTTGTGTGGTTGGAGTGGCTTGAGTAACTATTGTGTGGTTGGAGTGGCTTGAGTAACTGTTGTGTAGTTGGAGTGGGTGGAGTAACTGTTGTGTAGTTGGAGTGGCTGGAGTAACTGTTGTGTGGTTGGAGTGGCTGGAGTAACTGTTGTGTAGTTGGAGTGGGTGGAGTAACTGTTGTGTGGTTGGAGTGGGCGGAGTAACTGTTGTGTGGTTGGAGTGGCTTGAGTAACTATTGTGTGGTTGGAGTGGCTTGAGTAACTGTTGTGTAGTTGGAGTGGGTGGAGTAACTGTTGTGTGGTTGGAGTGGCTGGAGTAACTGTTGTGTGGTTGGAGTGGCTGGAGTAACTGTTGTGTAGTTGGAGTGGGTGAAGTAACTGTTGTGTGGTTGGAGTGGGCGGGGTAACTGTTGTGTGGTTGGAGTGGCTTGAGTAACTATTGTGTGGTTGGAGTGGCTTGAGTAACTGTTGTGTGGTTGGAGTGGCTGGAGTAACTGTTGTGTAGTTGGAGTGGGTGGAGTAACTGTTGTGTGGTTGGAGTGGCTGGAGTAACTGTTGTGTGGTTGGAGTGGCTGGAGTAACTGTTGTGTAGTTGGAGTGGGTGGAGTAACTGTTGTGTGGTTGGAGTGGCTAGAGTAACTGTTGTGTAGTTGGAGTGGGTGGAGTAACTGTTGTGTAGTTGGAGTGGGTGGAGTAACTGTTGTGTGGTTGGAGTGGCTGGAGTAACTGTTGTGTGGTTGGAGTGGCTGGAGTAACTGTTGTGTGGTTGGAGTGGCTGGAGTAACTGTTGTGTGCTTGGAGTGGCTGGAATAACTGTTGTGTAGTTGGAGTGGCTGGAGTAACTGTTGTGTAGTTGGAGTGGCTGGAGTAACTGTTGTGTGGTTGGAGTGGCTTGAGTAACTATTGTGTGGGATGAGTGGCTGGAGCAACTGTTGTGTGGTTGGAGTGGCTGGAGTAACTATTGTGTGGTTGGAGTGGCTTGAGTAACTATTGTGTGGTTGGAGTGGCTGGAGTAACTGTTGTGTGGTTGGAGTGGCTTGAGTAACTGTTGTGTGGTTGGAGTGGCTGGAGTAACTGTTGTGTGGTTGGAGTGGCTGGAGTAACTGTTGTGTGGTTAGAGTGGCTGGAGTAACTGTTGTGTGGTTGGAGTGGCTGGAGTAACTGTTGTGTGGTTGGAGTGGCTGGAGTAACTGTTGTGTGGTTGGAGTGGCTGGAGTAACTGTTGTGTGGTTGGAGTGGGCGGAGTAACTGTTGTGTGGTTGGAGTGGGCGGAGTAACTGTGAAAAGGTTGGACTGGGCAGAGTAACTTTATGGAGTGGGCAGAGTAACTGGGTGGAGTGTTTGGTGAGTAAAGATAGTAAAAAATACACTAACCAATTGATTGATCAAATTTAAATAGTGCACATGGCAAGCTTGATAGAGTGAGAAATGCATTTCGACTTTTAATTATTTATATAGCACATTTAATTGCAATGTTATTGCCCAAAGTGCTTCACAGTTACATTAGTTTTGAACATTCCGCCATTCATTCCTATGGGACCAATTTCACCACAAAAACGCCGATATTTCGTGACCCATTCGGCGAAACGTTCCACAAAGTAATAGCACACCAATCGGGAACAATCCGCACGTTTCGGTATATTACTGTCTATGTAGTGTAAAAACTGTGGGAGGAGTTAGGGTGGTAAATTTGGCTATAATAATACGAATATATATGTGAGATAACAGGAAGTGGTCTGCCGTGCAAGAACACTTAATTATTCACTTTTTCAATTTTCTTGCATTGCATCCTAATACTACAGTTCTTTAAATTCATTTTGTTCTCATTAAAAACTTACCCTCCAGATTTACCCCCCTTCCTGACCAGGCCATTTTTTGCTATTCAGCACTGCTATTTCAACTAATAATTGCGCGGTCATGCAATGCTGTAACCAAACAAAATTTATGTCCTTTTTTTCCCACACAAATAGATCTTTCTTTTGGTGCTATTTGGTCACCTCTGGGTTTTTCATTTTTTTGCGCTATAAACAATAAAAAAAAAAAAATATTTTCCCATTTCTGTTATTAAAAAATATCCAATAAACTCAAATTTCATCATATAGGCCAAAATGTATTCTGCTACATGTCTTTGGTAAAAGAAAAAAAATCCCAATAAGTGTATATTAACCATTAGCTGCCCGGCCAATGGCTGTTTGGCGGCTTCAGATGTGTATCTGCATTCCGGGTGCACGCCATTTGGCGTGCTCCCGCACATGCGCCGTTTGCGCTAGTGCAGAGCGGCGCAGCAGTGGGATCTGTCATCGGCCGTGCACCTCGGACACGGCCGATGACAGATCCGAGTACCGGCTCCCGTTGCTGGTACCATGTGACCTGCTGTGACCAATCACAGCAGGTCACATGACAGTTGTATACAATGGATGGCTTCATTCATGATGCCATCCATTGTATACTAGTGCCTAGCTGTGAATGGTCACAGCAGGTCACATGCACATGTCATGTGATTAGCTGTGACCAAATCACAGCTAAGCACAAAAAAAAAAAAAAAAAAAAAAAGCTGAATGAATCGATTTCATTCAGGTAAATGCTTGCTTATAGCAAAGTAATTCTTTGCTATAAGCAAATTGTGTAAAAAAAAAAAAATAAAAAAAAATACTGATCACTTCCCCAAAGTAGTACAATGTTACTATGGTAACATTGTACTATTTTGGTCATAGTAAAATATGAAAAAAAATCTTTAAAAAAATTAAAAAAAATGTAATAAAAAATTAAATATAATAAAAAATTAAAAAAAAATTAAAAAAATATATATATATTTTTTTTTTCATACTGTCACCAGTCAGTGTCCCTGTTCACCGCCATGCCAGTTATATGATGACGCTGTACTGCACTGGTGACAGTATGTAAAAAAAAAAATAGTGAAAATAATTTTTTTCATTTTTTCATTTTCCGAAAAATTATGACAAAAAAATACAACTTCAAAAAACTTGCCATGCCTCTTATGAAGTACGTCGGACTGTCTACTCTGCAAAAAGGGGTCATTTGGGGGATATCTGTACTATTCTGACATTCTTGGACCTCAAGAAATTAGATTGGCTGTCAGTACTTCAGGATTGATCAATTTTCAGATCTATACCATAGTTTGTGAACTCTATAACTTTCCTACAAACTAAAAAATACATCCTAATTTGGGATATTTTCACCAAAGACATGTAGCAGAATACATCTCGGCCTAAATTTATGAAGAACAATTATTTATTTGTAAACTTTTATAACAGAAACAAAGAAAAATGTGTTTTTTTTTCAAAATTTTTGGTCTTTTTTTGTTAATTTAGCAAAAAATAAAAACCCCAGTGGTGATTAAATACCACCAAAAGAAAGCTCTAGTTGTGTGAAGAAAATGATAAAATTTTAGTTTGGGTACAGTGTTGTATGACCGCGCAATTGTCATTCAAAGTGTGAGAGCGCTGAAACCTGAAAAATGGCCTGGGCAGGAAGGTGTAAAATTGCCCGGTATTGAAACGGTTAATTGGTTTGTGTGAAAGTTATAGTGTCTACAAACTATGGTATAGATACTAGAATTCACGCAATTTTTTGCTATACAGCACTAGGCTAGTTTAACTGACAATTGCAATAATGTACGTAAATAAAATTTATGTCATTTTTTTCCCACAAATAGAGCTTTCTTTTGGTGATATTTGATCACAACTGGATTTTTTATTTTTTGCGCTATAAACAAAAGATACCGAAAATTAAAAGAAACAAACAATATTTTCTCATTTCTGTTATAAAAAATATCCAATAGAGTCAAATTTTGTCATAAATTTAGGTAAAAATGTATGTCTTTGGTAAAAAAAATCTCAATATGTGTATATTAATTGGTTTGTGTGAAAGTTATAGCCTCTACAAACTATGGAATTTACACAGCTTTTACTTTCTGACTGCCCATCACAGCCGGGTGCCCACTGCGCATGCGTGAGAAGCTCTGCGGTTTGTGAAAGGCCCCGTAGTCTTCTGGGACCTGTCACGTGTCCCAGAAGACTACGGGGAGGGAAGGGGAAGACAACTTCCGCTTCCAGTCGCCTAGGCGATCGCAGCGGAAGTGGGAGTGGGTACCTGTCAAATTCGGGTACCCTCTCCCCCGCTCCCCAAAGGTGCCAATCCTTAATGGGGAGCGGAGGACAGAGGCTTCAAGCGGAACTTCCTCTTTTGGAATATACTTATACTTTATATAGTATGTACCTAAAACAGAACTAAACCATCCTATCGTTTTCATTCAAGGAAGTGGCCATCTTAGTGGTTGATTTACAAAAGGCAAATAGACTGTGCACTTTGCAAGAGCAGTTGCTCCAGAGCTTAATAAATGAGCAGAAGCTCTGCTGACTTCTATCATCCAATCATGTGAAAATAAAAAATGCTGTTTTTTTTCTATTTTCCTTGCAGGTGATTGGGTATTCTTTGCAAAGTGAAGCTTTACCCCATTTACTAAGCTCTGGAGCAACTGCTCTTGCAAAGTGCACAGTCTGTTTGCCTTTAGTAAATCAAACCCCAAGCCTCTGTTTGATCAACTGCCTTGGTACTGCACATGTGATCAGTTATGACACCGGCCATTTGATGGCTTGACAGTTGGCTTGAGAGCACAAGCAAATGGGACAGTTACATTCCTGGAACATTTTTTTAACCTGTTAAATCAGTGGGTTTAGTTCCGCTTCAATGAATCTTCTGGCAAATGTACCACCAAATGTCAAATTCGGCAAATGTCCACTAGCAGAGGGGAGCTATCCTGGCAAATAAACATGCACTTTCTAAAAATGAATTGACCACATTTCAGATACTTATACAGAGCATCAATTTACGCAGCGCTTTGCATACAGGTGAAACTCGAAAATTTGAATATTGTACAAAAGTTCATTTATTTCAGTAATGCAACTTAAAAGGTGAAACTAATATATGAGATAGACTCATTACATGCAAAGCAAGATAGTTCAAGCCGTGATTTGTCATCATTGTGATGATTATGGCTTACAGCTCATGAAAACCCCAAATCCACAATCTCAGAAAATGAGAATATTACATGCAATCAATAAAACAAGGATTGTACATAGAACAATATCGGGCCTCTGAAAAGTATAAGCATGCATATGTACTCAGTACTTGGTTTGGGCCCCTTTTGCAGCAATTACTGCCTCAATACGGCGTGGCATGGAAGCTATCAGCCTGTGGCACTGCTGAGGTGTTATGGAAGACCAGGATGCTTCAATAGCGGCCTTCATCTCTTCTGCATTGTTCAGTCTTATGTCTCTCATCATTCTCTTGGCAATGCCCCATAGATTCTCTATGGGGTTCAGGTCAGGCAAGTTTGCTGGCCAATCAAGCACAGTAATCCGGTAATACGGTCATTGAACCAGGTTTTGGTGCTTTTGGCAGTGTGGGCAGGTGCCAAGTCCTGCTGGAAAATGAAGTCAGCGTCCCCATAAAGCTCGTCTGTGGAAGGAAGCATGAAGTGCTCCAAAATCTCCTGGTAGACGGCTGCGCTGACCCTGGACTTAATGAAGCACAGTGGACCAACACCAGCAGATGACATGGCTCCCCAAATCAACACAGACTGTGGAAACTTCACACTGGACTTCAAGCATCTTGCAGTGTGTGCCTCTCCATTCTTCCTCCATACTCGGGGTCCTTGGTTTCCAAATGACATGCAAAAGTTGCTCTCATCAGAAAAGAGGACTTTGGACCACTGAGCAACAGACCAGGTCTGATTTTCTTTAGGCCAGGTAAGACGCTTCTGATGTTGTTTGTTGTTCAGGAGCAGCTTGACAAGAGGAATACGACAGGATCTGTCTGTGTGTGGTGGCTCTTGATGCACTGACTCCAGCCTCAGTCCACTCCTTCTGAGAGTACACAACACTTTTGAATGGCCTTTTCCTGACAATCCTCTCCAGGCTGCGGTCATCCCTGCTGCTTGTGCACTTTTTTCTTCCACACTTTTCCCTTCCACATAACTTTCTATTAATGTGCTTTGATACAGCACTTTGGAGACATCCAACTTCTTTTGCAATTACATTTTGAGGCTTTCCCTCCTTATGGAGGGTGTCAATGATGGTTTTCTGCACAACTGTCAGGTCAGCAGTCTTTCCCATGATTGTGATTCCTACTGAACCAGACTGAGAGACCATTTAAAGGCTCAGGAGGCATTTGCAGGTGTTATGGCTTAATTAGCTGATTAGAGTGGGACACTTTGAGCCCAGAATATTGCACCTTTTCACAATATTCTCATTTTCTGAGATTGTGGATTTGGGGTTTTCATGACCTGTAAGCCATAATCATCACAATTATGACAAATCACGGCTTGAACTATCTTGCTTTGCATGTAATGAGTCTATCTCATATATTAGTTTCACCTTTTAAGTTGCATTACTGAAATAAATTAACTTTTGCACGATAATCTAATTTTTCGAGTTTCACCTGTATATATTGTACATTCACATCAGTCCCTAACCTTCAAGGGGTGTACAATCTAAGATCCCTAACTCACATTCATACATACACATACTAGGGCCAATTTAGACAGGACCTAATTCACCTACCAGCATGTCTTTGGAGTGAGGGAGGAAACCAGAGTACGTGAAGGAAAATCACACAGGCAGACAGGTGGTGCCGTGGTTGGGATTCAAGCCAATGGCCCTAGTACTGCCAGGCAGAAGTGCTAACCCCTTAGCCACTGTGCTGATGTTTCCACGTTTGAAAGTATTTCCCAGCAGACGCCGCAAGTTAGATTCACCCATAACAATTCAGAAATTGTCCAGGAAGGATCTACTATATAGCTACAGTAGACGGCGAGGACTACAGGAATCTGGTGCTCACCACTGTTTGCTAACATGTTTACTAAAAGAACATTTCCTATTACCCAGCACCCACAAGCCCCCATCCTATTATTGCCATTTTATTCTGAAAATCCAAAACAATGACATCCTCTATACACTATACTGATGACCTATAAGAGGCTTTAAAAGTGTCGCCTATAGAAAATGTAGGGTACTGAAGTTCATTGCCATTTTGACGAGCGTGCGCAAATTTACGGTTTGACATGCTGGATATCTATTTACTCGGTGGAACCTCATCATTTATATTTTACAAAAAAAAGGGTATTTAAACCTTTTTTGTGCCCTAAAATTAACTTAAGTGTATTTTTTACTGAACTTTAGCGGTAATATCGTACGACATAAAAAATTGGAACTACTACTGTTTTATGCTCTAGGGCAGGGGTCTCCAAACTATGGCCCTCCAGGTGATGAGGAACTGCAAGTCCCATGAGGCCTTGCAAGACTCTGACAGCTACAGGCAAGACTTCCAGAGGCAGAGGCATGATGGGACTTGTAGTACTTAAACAGCTGGAGGGCCATAGTTTGGAGACCCCTGCTCTAGGGTCTCTGCTTTCAGAAAATAGATCATGTTTAGGTTTTTTTTGTAATTTTCACGTCTAAAATGATTTTTTAAACTTGTGCAAAAACCACAAAAACGGCTCTGGCAGCCAAAGGGATGAAGGATATGCTGGACACTCCCCTTTCCTGCGGAGCAGCCAATGGTGCACATTACACTGCAAGGTCTCTCCCCTCATTGCTAGTCCCCGGGTGCGGTGCTGGAGACAGGCAGGGGAGGGAAGGAGGAGACAAACAGCGCAATGTTAAAAATATTAAATGTTTACGTCGCCATAAAGCCGCTTTTGATTTTAAAAGCCCCAGATATTCCTAAAAGCTCCTCAGATTTAAATACGGTTTTGGTTAAAAAAAATTTTTTCATCTGGACAAGTAGATTGTCATGCGGGACGAGTAGATTGGGACCCCAATTTAGTCCCCAGACAAACCATTTTTTCTAAATTTCCAAACCCCTGAGACTAATAAAATAGAACAAATATAGCCATCTTTCGAAAAGTGAATTTTGAATCAATTTGAAAATAAATATATGAACGAATCCAAATATACCAAACAAATTCCAGAAACAAATCATTCTAACATAATGAATATGACTAAATGAACATCTACAACATACCATAAGAACTAGAAATACCATACGTACCATAAGAAATAAGAATGAATGAATTAAATTCATGTGTACTCCTTGAACACAACAATCTCCACCAAAACCACATTAGTTATGTACTTACATACGCCTTAAACCAATGGTCAGACTCAGGGGCAGACTGACGACTCATGGGGCCCCCGGGCAACAGGGGATCATGGGGCCCCTGTGTCCTTGCCCAAACCCAAAAAAGCCTATGAAAAAGGTACCAGGGGCATCTCATGGGGCCCCCTACTGACCCTGGGCCCTCAGGCAGTGCCTGAGTTTCCAAATGATCAGTCCACCCCTGGTCAGACTTAAAAGTGATAGGTTCCATCCACTACACAGAAAAAATGTATCATCACCGACTCGTTTCTTTAGAACAATGACCATTGCTCATGGGCTGCAGATAGGGGCAAAGATAGGCACACAAGCACATTGTAACCCAGGGTTACCTCATTAAATCTCATACCCTCCAACCAGATTTCAGAAGCATTATGTTCTGTCGCAATGTGATACCAATTATGGGGCACTATTCCTCCCACTGACACCAATGATGGGACACTATTCCTCCCACTGATACCAATGATGGGATACTATTCCTCCCACTGAAACCAATGATGGGGCACTATTTCTCACACTGACACCAATGATGGGGCATGTTTCCTCCCACTGACACCAATGATGGGGCACTATTCCTCCCACTGATACCAATGGTGGGGGACTATTCCTCCCACTGACACCAATGATGGGGCAGTATTCCTCACACTGAAACCAATGATGGGGCACTATTTCTCCCACTGACACCAATGATGGGGCACTATTCCTCCCACTGAAACCAATGATGGGGCACTATTTCTCCCACTGACACCAATGATGGGGCAGTATTCCTCCCACTGAAACCAATGATGGGGCACTATTCCTCCCACTGACACCAATGATGGGGCACTATTCCTCCCACTGATACCAATGATGGGGCACTATTCCTCCCACTGATACCAATGATGGGGCACTATTCCTTCCACTGATACCAATGATGGGGCACTATTCCTCCCACTGACACCAATGATGGGGCACTACTCCTCCCACTGACACCAATGATGGGGCACTATTCGTCCCACTGATACCAATGATGGGGCACTATTATTCCCACTGACAACAATGATGGGGCACTATTTCTCACACTGACACCAATGATGGGGCATGATTCCTCCCACTGACACCAATAATGGGGCACTATTCCTCCCACTGATACCAATGATGGGGCACTATTCCTTCCACTGATACCAATGATGGGGCACTATTCCTCCCACTGACACCAATGATGGGGCACTATTCCTCCCACTGACACCAATGATGGGGCACTATTCCATCCACTGACACCAATGATGGGGCACAATTCCCCCTACTAATTAAATCTCATACCCTCCAACCAGATTTCAGAAGCATTATGTTCTGTCGCAATAAGGAATAATTTTAGCAGCGTGGTCTCCTGCCTCTGGGAACCTCTTTGGATCCTGCTCATACTGGTCACCAGAAGGCACTGGGCCTTCCAACGCTCCAGTGGTTTGTAGGCTTGCTGAAGGGGATCACTGCACTTTGTACAAAGTCAACTCTTCCAGATAAGCCATGAATTGGTTGGAGCATCCAAACCTATGTTGAATCAGTTTGCTCCTCCCTAGTAGAGATGTCTACAAACATATGCGTTTTTCCAGATCCAACCATGACCCTGCAGCCAAATTACCGTGAATGACCAAATATTTCTTAATGTCTATAGGCATCTATAATATTGATATTGACAGAAAGTACTATTCTGGATCTATTACATGGATAAAGGTTCCTACTGAGATCAGAAAGCATTTGTATGTTTGTAGGCATTTTTGAAACTATGGCTGACATCCTCCTGTCCAACTTTCTGGGGGGGGGGGTTGTTGACCAGGTGGGTTAGATCATCCTTTAAATTTGTGCAAATATCCTCCATCCATTTCTAAATCACAATTCAAACTTCTCCTGCGGGTCACCACGGCTGCTAAACAAATTATGGCCAAATTATGGCCAAATCATGGAAGTCGCCTTCCCTATGTATTCTAGCTGTTAGAAACAAAGTAACGCAAGCAATGATTCACGCCAAAGTGGACGCAACCATTATGGACTCTGTCTCCAAATTCCCAAAGATCTGGAAACCCTGGGTGGAACACTTCTTCCTGTAGAATTTTGACAAATCGCTGCTCCTCCCTTAACATTTTTCTTTAGTCTCGCCTTATGATGGTCCTACGTGTCATTTCCGACACTGGTCCGGTCCCAAACTGCCCCTCCCCTTCTGGAAGTCAATCGCCCCCTCTCCCCTTCCTCTGTTCCCCTTCTTGGCCTCCTTTATTCTTTCTTTCCTCCTTCTTACATGATCCCATATTTTCCTTAATTTCGCATAGAACCTGTAGGTAGTTCAGAGGTACAGTACACCCTAGTTGACCCATAACCATGCTTTACCCTCCTTTGTATTGCACTCTCCAAATGTTTATTTGTGGTTTCCAGTTGTATGTTTTTCACATGACATTTGAGGATACCCCACAGATGCTCAACAGGGTTTAGGTCTGGAGACATACCTGGCCAGTCCATCACTTTTACCCTCAGCTTCTTTAGCAAGATGGTGGTCGTCTTGGAGGTGTGTTTGGGGTCGTTATCATGTTGGAATACTGCCCTTCGGCCCAGTCTCTGAAGAGCGGGGATCATGCTCTGCTTCAGTATGTCACAGTACTTGTTGGCATTCATGGTTCCCTCAATGAACTGTAGCTCCCCAGCACGCATGCAGCCCCAGACCATGACACTCCCATTTCTTTCCTCTTTCCTACCTGATCCCATTTTTTCCTTCATTTCGCATGGAACCTGTAGGTAGTTCTGAGGGGCAGTACACCCTAGTTGACCCATAACCATGCTTTACCCCCCTTTGTATTGCACTCTCCAAATGTTTCTTTATGGTTCCCAGTTGTGTGTTTTTCACGTGACTTTTTTCTCCTTTCCTTTGGCTAACATGTTCTCCAATACATATTTATTTGTATTTACATGTCCTAACCTTGTTTCTAGCTTGGAAAACCAATAAAATGTTTGAACAAGGAAAATTGTGCAAATATATGCCCCTGTTGGCAGAAAGATCACTCGCCAGGCAGACCTTGGCAGTAGGCACGCCATTGAACTCTGTAGGTAGCTTTATACGGGAATGGACTCTATATGTGAATCAGACAACTGCATACTCTCCTAGCAAGAAGTAATAAGCCTGGAGAATCGATGTGAAACACGAGATGCATGCAATGAGACACAGCGGAGCATGTAATTACAGAGCTATAATTATACGGTTTGAATGCATAGCTTAGCCCGATGTACTAAAGCCAAAAGCACACAGCAGCAAATCTCTAGTGTATATCATAACATTGTTTGTTGCCATGAAAATGAAAGCCGATTACTGAAATTGTGTTAGCTCAATAAAATTACATCTCTGAGTATACAACCGTAACAGCACGGTCAGGAGAAATGTGTTGTTGGCGTTGGTCATACGTGTCTACATGGTAATAGCAGGTGGCGAACTATGCCACGGAGGGGGTCTGATATGCTCTAAGAAGCCAGACCCATAATTAGAGGCCGTCTCAGCAGTGTTTCATGGGTTAAAAACGAAGTTTAATTAACCTCCCCGGCGGTCTGATTCTTTCCGATTTTTTTTGCTGAAAGCGGTACCATTTTTTTGCATGGAAATATGTAGTTTTTTATTGTAGGCTGTAATTTTTAGGAATAACTCACTGAAATCTGTACGAACAAGAGTCTAGTAAACATTCCGGATATGATAAAACGTGAAACACGAAATCATAAATTATAATTTAATAAATAATCATAAAAAATAATAATGTAATAATAATAAATTTTATTCAATAATATAATCAAACCAAAAGCACTGAAATTTGAAATACAGAGGCAAATTCGCACATCGCTGAGCAAAGTCGCAAAATCGTTTTCAGTGTCTGATGACGAATTTCCCCACGAATCATTATCACTCAATTCTGCAAGTGGTTCTGATTTACTATCGCTGTTCTCTAGCCGGTCTAAAACCGCTTTTGACGTAAAGGGGCGCTTTTTGGACGCCATGGACTTTTCTAAGCTTCCAGGCAGAAAGAACAGTAAAAATGCAGGCAGGGCACAGGACAAAGCAGTAGGGACAAAATGTATGTGAAATGCATTGAAACAGCAATGAAAGCAAAAATGACATTTTTTAAAAATTTCAAATTTCCCGCCGGAACTCACGACGTCACGGGGACCGGAACACAGAAGCCAGATGCCGGCATCGGCCGGAGGAGATGGCCGGGGACGCTGCAGGGGACACATCGCGGGAGCGAAGGACAAGGTAAGTGCTGCAGGGACCCCCAGAGCAACGCCGCATGGTAAGCCCGAGTGTAACTCGGGGTTACCACTCTTGGTATAGAAATTTTACCCCGAGCTACACTCGGGAATACCGCTAAGGAGGTTAACCACTTCAAGTTCGGACACTTTTACCCCCTTCCTGTCCAGGCCAATTTCCAGCTTTCAGCGCTGTCGCACTTTGAATGACAAATGCGTGGTCATGCAACACTGTACCCATATGAATTTTTTTCAGCATTTTTTTGAGACAGATAAAACTTTATTTTGGTGGTATTTATTCACCACTGGGATTTTTATTTTTTTGCTATATAAATGAAAAAGTCCAATTTTTTTTTAAAAAAGTGTTTTTCTTATAAAATTTTGCAAATAAATAATCTTTCTTCATAAATCTTGGCCACAATTTATTCAGTTATCTTTTTAGTAAAAAAAAATAATCCAAATTAGTTTATAACCAGGAGAGGAGACGTTGGTGGAAGTGGCAGCAGAGGAGGCATGTTTGCATTGAGAGCTGGGCAGAGTTTCTGTGAGTGGGCTGGAGGTAGTTAAAGTCACCTGCCTAATCGATCCAGGAAGGGGATTATATACTTGGCACATTGGAACTGGGGTTATATGGAGATCGGGCAATAAGGAGATCCATACTATAGGATCCGGGTGTGATCCAAAAAGCGTGATGACCCGTTGGGTCACTTATTGGAGGTGAGCAGGCATTTCAGCCATTTTTTTGGGATTCCTTGGAGTGCACTAGAGATGAGCGAAGTATTCAAAAATTCGATTCGACTGATTCGGCGAATTCGTGGAAAAATTTCGATTCGAGTCGAATATATTCGCTGTGAATTTAACTTAAAAAAGGGTGTTTCTAGGCTTCAGAGAGACTTAATATTAGTGCAGAACACTGTACCTTTAATTTAAATGCCCTTGGAGTCTGCTGGGGAAGAGAAATAATACTGTCAGTCAGTATGACATGCAGATGAGTGCCGTCGATCTTAGAATCACCGCACACTTCACTCATTTGGGCAGTCACGGGGCCAAAACCAGAGTGTGGAGCCACAGTGTGGCGGTGGAGGCAGCAGCAATGGGAGGCCATACAGCACCCTATGACAAAAATGGAAACCACCAGCAGTGTGAGGAGACCTGAAAGTGGCACATGGCAGAGTGTGGCGATAGAGACAGCAGCAATGGGAGGCCGTACAGGGACCCATGACACACTCTGGACCTGGCAGCAGCATGAGGAGGCGGTACAGGGGCCCATGACAGATTACGGGCCTGGCAGCAGCATGAGGAGTCGGTACGGGGGCCCATGGCAGATTACGGGCCTGGCAGCAGCAATGGGAGGCCGTACAGGGACCCATGACACACTCTGGACCTGGCAGCAGCATGGGGAGGTGGTACAGGGAAACATGACAGATTACGGGCCTGGCAGCAGCATGAGGAGTCGGTACGGGGGCCCATGACACACTCTGGACTTGGCAGCAGCATGAGGAGGCGGTACAGGGGCGCATGACAGATTACGAGCCTGGCAGCAGCAACTTGGACAGGAGGACGTTCAGCTTCTGCACCGTCGGGTGCGTGCTCGCAAACTGTTGTCTCTTGGAAACGGATTCCAAGAAAGACTGCTGACGGAATCCGTGAAGAGGAGTAGCAGGAGAAGGAGCATCTGAACGAGCGGAATATGCCAACAAGCGACAACAGGGGCCCATGACAGATTACGGGCCTGGCAGCAGCATGAGGAGTCGGTACGGGGGCCCATGGCAGATTAGGGGCCTGGCAGCAGCTATGGGAGGCCCGTAATCTGCCAGCACCCTATGACAAAAAATGGAACCCACCAGCAGTGTGAGGAGACCTGAAAGTGGCACATGGCAGAATGTGGCGATGGAGACAGCAGCAATGGGAGGCCGTACAGGGACCCATGAGAGACTCTGGACCTGGCAGCAGCATGAGGAGGCGGTATAGGGGCCCATGGCAGATTAGGGGCCTGGCAGCAGCTATGGGAGGCCCGTAATCTGCCAGCACCCTATGACAAAAAATGGAACACACCAGCAGTGTGAGGAGACCTGAAAGTGGCACATGGCAGAGTGTGGCGATGGAGACAGCAGCAATGGGAGGCCGTACAGGGACCCATGAGAGACTCTGGACTTGGCAGCAGCATGAGGAGGCGGTATAGGGGCCCATGGCAGATTAGGGGCCTGGCAGCAGCTATGGGAGGCCCGTAATCTGCCAGCACCCTATGACAAAAAATGGAACACACCAGCAGTGTGAGGAGACCTGAAAGTGGCACATGTTTGGGGCATGATTCATGGCGGATTTAGTCAGTTGTGTCAGGAACTGGTGGTTTGAAATCCAGACTAATCCACGCCTGATTCATTTTCACAAACGTGAGTCTCTCCACACTTTGGGTGGACAGTCGTGTCCTCCGCGGAGTTGCAATACCTCCTGCCGCACTAAACACGCGCTCCGATGCCACGCTACTGGCCGGGCATGACAGCCTTTCAAGGGCAAATTCAGCTAGTTGGGGCCAAAGGTCAAGTTTTGTTGCCCAGTAGTTAAGGGGATTGTCTACCTCGGTTGGCAGGGTGCTGTCCAAGTAGGCCTAAGCCTGTTGTTTGAGGTCCTGCTCCAGGTCCACCTGATGCTGCTGCTGCTGCTGCTGCGGCTGGTTAGTAGTTTCCTCACTGCGCTGGTGAAGAAAGCTACTCATCATCGACTGCAGACTGAGGCAGCTGCTGCTGGTGGAGCTTCCACTGCTCCTACCACCCCACCCCTCCCCTGCTGCCATGGCAGCGGAACGCGAGCGCACAGGGTCCACAGTGTCTGAGGATGGACGTTGGCGCAGACAGGCAGAGACCAGCTGACTACATAGGTGGTTGTTATAGTACGTTATTTTGGCCTCCCTCTCAGCAGGTGTGAAAAAGGCCACCATTTTTGAACGGTAGCGAGGGTCCAACAAGGTGGACAGCCAAAAGTCATCCCTCTGTCTGATGGTTATTATTCGGCTGTCGCTACGCAAGCAAGCGAGCATGCTATGGGCCATTTGTGCCAAGGAATGCGAGGGACTCCCTGCCTCCATCTCCACAGCATACTGCCACGGTGCGTCTGGGTCCTCTGTCTCCTCTTCCTCCTCTTCTACCAGATGCTCCTGCTCCTCCACTCCTGTCCGCTGAGTGGAAAAACCACCCATTTCACTCAATAATTCCTGAGCACCAATGTCCTCCTCTACCTCCTCCTCTTCTTCCTGTCCTGCCCCCACAGGGGTCATGTGGCGTTGAGATCTGTGCGCCACGTCTACCGCACCCTGACCAGCCATTGTTAACAGCATTTGTTCCAGGACGTGCAACAGAGGAATGACGTCGTTCATCCCATAGTCCTGCCGACTCACGAATAGCGTGGCCTCCTCAAAGGGCCTGAGCAAGCGCAGGTGTCACGCATGAGCTGCCAATGGCTGACATCTAAGTTACACAGGGAGTACCTTTATCCGCTTTTAACATCAGGAAATCTGTGATGGCCTTTTGCTGTTCGTAAAGGCGGTCTAACATATGTAGGGTTGAATTCCACCTTGTTGCAACGTCACAGCATGAGGAGTCGGTATATAGGGGCCCATGGCAGATTACGGGCCTGGCAGCAGCAATGGGAGGCACGTAATCTGCCAGCACCCTATGTCAAAAAATTCAACACACCAGCAGTGTGTGAGGAGACCTGAAAGTGGCACATGGCAGAGTGTGGCAATGGAGACAGCAGCAATGGGAGGCCGTACAGGGACCCATGAGAGACTCTGGACCTGGCAGCAGCATGAGGAGGCGGTATATAGGGGCCTATGGCAGATTAGGGGCCTGGCAGCAGCTATAGGAGGCCCGTAATCTGCCAGCACCCTATGTCAAAAAATTCAACACACCAGCAGTGTGAAGAGACCTGAAAGTGGCACATGGCAGAGTGTGGCGATGGAGACAGCAGCAATGGGAGGCCGTACAGGGACCCATGACAGACTCTGGACTTGGCAGCAGCATGAGGAGGCGGTATATAGGGGCCTATGGCAGATTAGGGGCCTGGCAGCAGCTATAGGAGGCCCGTAATCTGCCAGCACCCTATGTCAAAAAATTCAACACACCAGCAGTGTGAGGAGACCTGAAAGTGGCACATGGCAGAGTGTGGCGATGGAGACAGCAGCAATGGGAGGCCGTACAGGGACCCATGACAGACTCTGGACTTGGCAGCAGCATGAGGAGGCGGTATAGGGGCCCATGGCAGATTAGGGGCCTGGCAGCAGCTATAGGAGGCCCGTAATCTGCCAGCACCCTATGTCAAAAAATTCAACACACCAGCAGTGTGAGGAGACCTGAAAGTGGCACATGGCAGAGTGTGGCGATGGAGACAGCAGCAATGGGAGGCCGTACAGGGACCCATGACAGACTCTGGACTTGGCAGCAGCATGAGGAGGCGGTATATAGGGGCCTATGGCAGATTAGGGGCCTGGCAGCAGCTATAGGAGGCCCGTAATCTGCCACCACCCTATGTCAAAAAATTCAACACACCAGCAGTGTGAGGAGACCTGAAAGTGGCACATGGCATGAGACACTGTGGACCTGGCAGCAGCATGAGGAGGCGGTACAGGGGCCCATGGCAGATTAGGGGCCTGGCAGCAGCTATAGGAGGCCCGTAATCTGCCAGCACCCTATGTCAAAAAATTGAACACACCAGCAGTGTGTGAGGAGACCTGAAAGTGGCACATGGCAGAGTGTGGCGATGGAGACAGCAGCAATGGGAGGCCGTACAGGGACCCATGACAGACTCTGGACTTGGCAGCAGCATGAGGAGGCGGTATATAGGGGCTTATGGCAGATTAGGGGCCTGGCAGCAGCTATAGGAGGCCCGTAATCTGCCAGCACCCTATGTCAAAAAATTCAACACACCAGCAGTGTGAGGAGACCTGAAAGTGGCACATGGCAGAGTGTGGCGATGGAGACAGCAGCAATGGGAGGCCGTACAGGGACCCATGACAGACTCTGGACTTGGCAGCAGCATGAGGAGGCGGTATAGGGGCCCATGGCAGATTAGGGGCCTGGCAGCAGCTATAGGAGGCCCGTAATCTGCCAGCACCCTATGTCAAAAAATTCAACACACCAGCAGTGTGAGGAGACCTGAAAGTGGCACATGGCAGAGTGTGGCGATGGAGACAGCAGCAATGGGAGGCCGTACAGGGACCCATTAGAGACTCTGGACTTGGCAGCAGCATGAGGAGGCGGTATATAGGGGCCTATGGCAGATTAGGGGCCTGGCAGCAGCTATGGGAGGCCCGTAATCTGCCAGCACCCTATGACAAAAAATGGAACACACCAGCAGTGTGAGGAGACCTGAAAGTGGCACATGGCAGAGTGTGGCGATGGAGACAGCAGCAATGGGAGGCCGTACAGGGACCCATGAGAGACTCTGGACTTGGCAGCAGCATGAGGAGGTGGTATAGGGGCCCATGGCAGATTAGGGGCCTGGCAGCAGCTATGGGAGGCCCGTAATCTGCCAGCACCCTATGACAAAAAATGGAACACACCAGCAGTGTGAGGAGACCTGAAAGTGGCACATGTTTGAGGCATGATTCATGGCGGATTTAGTCAGTTGTGTCAGGAACTGGTGGTTTGAAATCCAGACTAATCCACGCCTGATTCATTTTCACAAACGTGAGTCTCTCCACACTTTGGGTGGACAGTCGTGTCCTCCGCGGAGTTGCAATACCTCCTGCCGCACTAAACACGCGCTCCGATGCCACGCTACTGGCCGGGCATGACAGCCTTTCAAGGGCAAATTCAGCTAGTTGGGGCCAAAGGTCAAGTTTCGTTGCCCAGTAGTTAAGGGGATTGTCTACCTCGGTTGGCAGGGTGCTGTCCAAGTAGGCCTAAGCCTGTTGTTTGAGGTCCTGCTCCAGGTCCACCTGATGCTGCTGCTGCTGCTGCTGCTGCTGCTGCTGCTGCTGCGGCTGGTTAGTAGTTTCCTCACTGCGCTGGTGAAGAAAGCTACTCATCATCGACTGCAGACTGAGGCAGCTGCTGCTGGTGGAGCTTCCACTGCTCCTACCACCCCACCCCTCCCCTGCTGCCATGGCAGCGGAACGCGAGCGCACAGGGTCCACAGTGTCTGAGGATGGACGTTGGCGCAGACAGGCAGAGACCAGCTGACTACATAGGTGGTTTTTATAGTACGTTATTTTGGCCTCCCTCTCAGCAGGTGTGAAAAAGGCCACCATTTTTGAACGGTAGCGAGGGTCCAACAAGGTGGACAGCCAAAAGTCATCCCTCTGTCTGATGGTTATTATTCGGCTGTCGCTACGCAAGCAAGCGAGCATGCTATGGGCCATTTGTGCCAAGGAATGCGAGGGACTCCCTGCCTCCATCTCCACAGCATACTGCCACGGTGCGTCTGGGTCCTCTGTCTCCTCTTCCTCCTCTTCTACCAGATGCTCCTGCTCCTCCACTCCTGTCCGCTGAGTGGAAAAACCACCCATTTCACTCAATAATTCCTGAGCACCAATGTCCTCCTCTACCTCCTCCTCTTCTTCCTGTCCTGCCCCCACAGGGGTCATGTGGCGTTGAGATCTGTGCGCCACGTCTACCGCACCCTGACCAGCCATTGTTAACAGCATTTGTTCCAGGACGTGCAACAGAGGAATGACGTCGTTCATCCCATAGTCCTGCCGACTCACGAATAGCGTGGCCTCCTCAAAGGGCCTGAGCAAGCGCAGGTGTCACGCATGAGCTGCCAATGGCTGACATCTAAGTTACACAGGGAGTACCTTTATCCGCTTTTAACATCAGGAAATCTGTGATGGCCTTTTGCTGTTCGTAAAGGCGGTCTAACATATGTAGGGTTGAATTCCACCTTGTTGCAACGTCACAGCATGAGGAGTCGGTATATAGGGGCCAATGGCAGATTACGGGCCTGGCAGCAGCAATGGGAGGCACGTAATCTGCCAGCACCCTATGTCAAAAAATTCAACACACCAGCAGTGTGTGAGGAGACCTGAAAGTGGCACATGGCAGAGTGTGGCAATGGAGACAGCAGCAATGGGAGGCCGTACAGGGACCCATGAGAGACTCTGGACCTGGCAGCAGCATGAGGAGGCGGTATATAGGGGCCTATGGCAGATTAGGGGCCTGGCAGCAGCTATAGGAGGCCCGTAATCTGCCAGCACCCTATGTCAAAAAATTCAACACACCAGCAGTGTGAAGAGACCTGAAAGTGGCACATGGCAGAGTGTGGCGATGGAGACAGCAGCAATGGGAGGCCGTACAGGGACCCATGACAGACTCTGGACTTGGCAGCAGCATGAGGAGGCGGTATATAGGGGCCTATGGCAGATTAGGGGCCTGGCAGCAGCTATAGGAGGCCCGTAATCTGCCAGCACCCTATGTCAAAAAATTCAACACACCAGCAGTGTGAGGAGACCTGAAAGTGGCACATGGCAGAGTGTGGCGATGGAGACAGCAGCAATGGGAGGCCGTACAGGGACCCATGACAGACTCTGGACTTGGCAGCAGCATGAGGAGGCGTTATAGGGGCCCATGGCAGATTAGGGGCCTGGCAGCAGCTATAGGAGGCCCGTAATCTGCCAGCACCCTATGTCAAAAAATTCAACACACCAGCAGTGTGAGGAGACCTGAAAGTGGCACATGGCAGAGTGTGGCGATGGAGACAGCAGCAATGGGAGGCCGTACAGGGACCCATGACAGACTCTGGACTTGGCAGCAGCATGAGGAGGCGGTATATAGGGGCCTATGGCAGATTAGGGGCCTGGCAGCAGCTATAGGAGGCCCGTAATCTGCCACCACCCTATGTCAAAAAATTCAACACACCAGCAGTGTGAGGAGACCTGAAAGTGGCACATGGCATGAGACACTGTGGACCTGGCAGCAGCATGAGGAGGCGGTACAGGGGCCCATGGCAGATTAGGGGCCTGGCAGCAGCTATAGGAGGCCCGTAATCTGCCAGCACCCTATGTCAAAAAATTGAACACACCAGCAGTGTGTGAGGAGACCTGAAAGTGGCACATGGCAGAGTGTGACGATGGAGACAGCAGCAATGGGAGGCCGTACAGGGACCCATGACAGACTCTGGACTTGGCAGCAGCATGAGGAGGCGGTATATAGGGGCTTATGGCAGATTAGGGGCCTGGCAGCAGCTATAGGAGGCCCGTAATCTGCCAGCACCCTATGTCAAAAAATTCAACACACCAGCAGTGTGAGGAGACCTGAAAGTGGCACATGGCAGAGTGTGGCGATGGAGACAGCAGCAATGGGAGGCCGTACAGGGACCCATGAAAGACTCTGGACTTGGCAGCAGCATGAGGAGGCGGTATAGGGGCCCATGGCAGATTAGGGGCCTGGCAGCAGCTATAGGAGGCCCGTAATCTGCCAGCACCCTATGTCAAAAAATTCAACACACCAGCAGTGTGAGGAGACCTGAAAGTGGCACATGGCAGAGTGTGGCGATGGAGACAGCAGCAATGGGAGGCCGTACAGGGACCCATGAGAGACTCTGGACTTGGCAGCAGCATGAGGAGGCGGTATAGGGGCCCATGGCAGATTAGGGGCCTGGCAGCAGCTATAGGAGGCCCGTAATCTGCCAGCACCCTATGTCAAAAAATTAAACACACCAGCAGTGTGAGGAGACCTGAAAGTGGCAAATGGCAGAGTGTGGCGATGGAGACAGCAGCAATGGGAGGCCGTACAGGGACCCATGACAGACTCTGGACTTGGCAGCAGCATGAGGAGGCGGTATATAGGGGCCTATGGCAGATTAGGGGCCTGGCAGCAGCTATAGGAGGCCCGTAATCTGCCAGCACCCTATGTCAAAAAATTCAACACACCAGCAGTGTGAGGAGACCTGAAAGTGGCACATGGCAGAGTGTGGCGATGGAGACAGCAGCAATGGGAGGCCGTACAGGGACCCATGACAGACTCTGGACTTGGCAGCAGCATGAGGAGGCGGTATATAGGGGCCTATGGCAGATTAGGGGCCTGGCAGCAGCTATAGGAGGCCCGTAATCTGCCAGCACCCTATGTCAAAAAATTCAACCAGCAGTGTGAGGAGACCTGAAAGTGGCACATGGCAGAGTGTGGCGATGGAGACAGCAGCAATGGGAGGCCGTACAGGGACCCATGACAGACTCTGGACTTGGCAGCAGCATGAGGAGGCGGTATATAGGGGCCTATGGCAGATTAGGGGCCTGGCAGCAGCTATGGGAGGCCCGTAATCTGCCAGCACCCTATGTCAAAAAATTGAACACACCAGCAGTGTGTGAGGAGACCTGAAAGTGGCACATGGCAGAGTGTGGCGATGGAGACAGCAGCAATGGGAGGCCGTACAGGGACCCATGAGAGACTCTGGACTTGGCAGCAGCATGAGGAGGCGGTATAGGGGCCCATGGCAGATTAGGGGCCTGGCAGCAGCTATGGGAGGCCCGTAATCTGCCAGCACCCTATGTCAAAAAATTCAACACACCACTAGTGTGAGGAGACCTGAAAGTGGCACATGGCATGAGACACCGTGGACCTGGCAGCAGCATGAGGAGGCGGTACAGGGGCCCATGGCAGATTAGGGGCCTGGCAGCAGCTATAGGAGGCCCGTAATCTGCCAGCACCCTATGTCAAAAAATTGAACACACCAGCAGTGTGTGAGGAGACCTGAAAGTGGCACATGGCAGAGTGTGGCGATGGAGACAGCAGCAATGGGAGGCCGTACAGGGACCCATGACAGACTCTGGACTTGGCAGCAGCATGAGGAGGCGGTATAGGGGCCCATGGCAGATTAGGGGCCTGGCAGCAGCTATAGGAGGCCCGTAATCTGCCAGCACCCTATGTCAAAAAATTCAACACACCAGCAGTGTGAGGAGACCTGAAAGTGGCACATGGCAGAGTGTGGCGATGGAGACAGCAGCAATGGGAGGCCGTACAGGGACCCATGACAGACTCTGGACTTGGCAGCAGCATGAGGAGGCGGTATATAGGGGCCTATGGCAGATTAGGGGCCTGGCAGCAACTATAGGAGGCCCGTAATCTGCCAGCACCGTATGTCAAAAAATTCAACACACCAGCAGTGTGAGGAGACCTGAAAGTGGCACATGGCAGAGTGTGGCGATGGAGACAGCAGCAATGGGAGGCCGTACAGGGACCCATGAGAGACTCTGGACTTGGCAGCAGCATGAGGAGGCGGTATAGGGGCCCATGGCAGATTAGGGGCCTGGCAGCAGCTATAGGAGGCCCGTAATCTGCCAGCACCCTATGTCAAAAAATTCAACACACCAGCAGTGTGAGGAGACCTGAAAGTGGCACATGGCAGAGTGTGGCGATGGAGACAGCAGCAATGGGAGGCCGTACAGGGACCCATGACAGACTCTGGACTTGGCAGCAGCATGAGGAGGCGGTATAGGGGCCCATGGCAGATTAGGGGCCTGGCAGCAGCTATAGGAGGCCCGTAATCTGCCAGCACCCTATGTAAAAAAATTCAACACACCAGCAGTGTGAGGAGACCTGAAAGTGGCACATGGCAGAGTGTGGCGATGGAGACAGCAGCAATGGGAGGCCGTACAGGGACCCATGACAGACTCTGGACTTGGCAGCAGCATGAGGAGGCGGTATAGGGGCCCATGGCAGATTAGGGGCCTGGCAGCAGCTATAGGAGGCCCGTAATCTGCCAGCACCCTATGTAAAAAAATTCAACACACCAGCAGTGTGAGGAGACCTGAAAGTGGCACATGGCAGAGTGTGGCGATGGAGACAGCAGCAATGGGAGGCCGTACAGGGACCCATGACAGACTCTGGACTTGGCAGCAGCATGAGGAGGCGGTATATAGGGGCCTATGGCAGATTAGGGGCCTGGCAGTAGCTATAGGAGGCCTGTAATCTGCCAGCACCCTATGTCAAAAAATTCAACACACCAGCAGTGTGAGGAGACCTGAAAGTGGCACATGGCATGAGACACTGTGGACCTGGCAGCAGCATGAGGAGGCGGTACAGGGGCCCATGGCAGATTAGGGGCCTGGCAGCAGCTATAGGAGGCCCGTAATCTGCCAGCACCCTATGTCAAAAAATTGAACACACCAGCAGTGTGTGAGGAGACCTGAAAGTGGCACATGGCAGAGTGTGGCGATGGAGACAGCAGCAATGGGAGGCCGTACAGGGACCCATGACAGACTCTGGACTTGGCAGCAGCATGAGGAGGCGGTATAGGGGCCCATGGCAGATTAGGGGCCTGGCAGCAGCTATAGGAGGCCCGTAATCTGCCAGCACCCTATGTCAAAAAATTCAACACACCAGCAGTGTGAGGAGACCTGAAAGTGGCACATGGCAGAGTGTGGCGATGGAGACAGCAGCAATGGGAGGCCGTACAGGGACCCATGACAGACTCTGGACTTAACAGCAGCATGAGGAGGCGGTATATAGGGGCCTATGGCAGATTAGGGGCCTGGCAGCAGCTATAGGAGGCCCGTAATCTGCCAGCACCCTATGTCAAAAAATTCAACACACCAGCAGTGTGAGGAGACCTGAAAGTGGCACATGGCAGAGTGTGGCGATGGAGACAGCAGCAATGGGAGGCCGTACAGGGACCCATGAGAGACTCTGGACTTGGCAGCAGCATGAGGAGGCGGTATAGGGGCCCATGGCAGATTAGGGGCCTGGCAGCAGCTATAGGAGGCCCGTAATCTGCCAGCACCCTATGTCAAAAAATTGAACACACCAGCAGTGTGTGAGGAGACCTGAAAGTGGCACATGGCAGAGTGTGGCGATGGAGACAGCAGCAATGGGAGGCCGTACAGGGACCCATGACAGACTCTGGACTTGGCAGCAGCATGAGGAGGCGGTATATAGGGGCCTATGGCAGATTAGGGGCCTGGCAGCAGCTATGGGAGGCCCGTAATCTGCCAGCACCCTATGACAAAAAATGGAACACACCAGCAGTGTGTGAGGAGACCTGAAAGTGGCACATGTTTGAGGCATGATTCATGGCGGATTTAGTCAGTTGTGTCAGGAACTGGTGGTTTGAAATCCAGACTAATCCACGCCTGATTCATTTTCACAAACGTGAGTCTCTCCACACTTTGGGTGGACAGTCGTGTCCTCCGCGGAGTTACAATACCTCCTGCCGCACTAAACACGCGCTCCGATGCCACGCTACTGGCCGGGCATGACAGCCTTTCAAGGGCAAATTCAGCTAGTTGGGGCCAAAGGTCAAGTTTCGTTGCCCAGTAGTCAAGGGGATTGTCTACCTCGGTTGGCAGGGTGCTGTCCAAGTAGGCCCAAGCCTGTTGTTTGAGGTCCTGTTCCAGGTCCACCTGATGCTGCTGCTGCTGCTGCTGCGGCTGGTTAGTAGTTTCCTCACTGCGCTGGTGAAGAAAGCTACTCATCATCGACTGCAGACTGAGGCAGCCGCTGCTGGTGGAGCTGCCACTGCTCCTACCACCCCACCCCTCCCCTGCTGCCATTGCAGCGGAACGCGAGCGCACAGGGCCCACAGTGTCTGAGGATGGACGTTGGCGCACAAAGGCAGAGACCAACTGACTACATAGGTGGTTTTTATAGTACGTTATTTTGGCCTCCCTCTCAGCAGGTGTGAAAAAGGCCACCATTTTTGATCGGTAGCGAGGGTCCAACAAGGTGGACAGCCAAAAGTCATCCCTCTGTCTGATGGTTATTATTCGGCTGTCGCTACGCAAGCAAGCGAGCATGCTATGGGCCATTTGTGCCAAGGAATGCGAGGGACTCCCTGCCTCCATCTCCACAGCATACTGCCACGGTGCGTCTGGGTCCTCTGTCTCCTCCTCCCCCTCTCTACCAGATGCTCCTGCTCCTCCACTCCTGTCCGCTGAGTGGAAAAACCACCCATTTCACTCAATAATTCCTGAGCACAAATGTCCTCCTCTACCTCCTCCTCTTCTTCCTGTCCTGCCCCCACAGGGGTCATGTGGCGTTGAGATCTGTGCGCCACGTCTACCGCACCCTGACCAGCCATTGTTAACAGCATTTGTTCAAGGACGTGCAACAGAGGAATGACGTCGTTCATCCCATAGTCCTGCCGACTCACGAATAGCGTGGCCTCCTCAAAGGGCCTGAGCAAGCGGCAGGTGTCACGCATGAGCTGCCAATGGCTGACATTGAAGTTACACAGGGGAGTACCTTTATCCGCTTGTAACATCAGGAAATCGGTGATGGCCTTTCGCTGCTCGTAAAGGCGGTCTAACATGTGTAGGGTTGAATTCCACCTTGTTGCAACGTCGCAGATCAGGCGATGATGTGGAATTCCGTTCTGCCGCTGCAGCTCAATGAGGGTGTGCTTTGCGGTGTAGGAATGGCTGAAATGCATGCAAAGTTTACGTGACATTTTAAGGATGTCTTGCAGTGGGATGGTGGATTTTAGGAACCGCTTGACAACCAGATTGAACACGTGAGCCATGCATGGCGCATTGCACAACCTTCCTTGACGCAGAGCAGACACCATGTTCTTTCCGTTGTCGGTCAACATGGTTCCGATTTTCAGTTTGCGCGGAGACAGCCATCTGTCGATTTCTCTGTTCATTACACTCAGAAGTTCCTCCCCTGTGTGACTACGTTCGCCAAGGCATACCAGGTGCAGAACAGCGTGACACCGTTGCGCCCTGCACATGTGATATGCCGGTTGGGTAATGGGACTTGGCATGGGGGTGGCGGCTGAGGACACGGCGGAAGAAGAGGTGGTAGAGTCGGACATCTTTTGTGGACCAAGGACGTGCAAACGTGGAGGCAAAAGCGGCGTGACCTGTCCAAGTTGCTGGTGCGGCTGTGACGGCACCACGTTCACCCAGTGGGCCGTAAATGACATGTACTGTCCCTGACCGTAGTTACAGCTCCACACGTCGGCGCTGCCGTGCACTTTGGCAGAGACCGACATGCTCAAAGACTGGCCCACCATCTCTTCTACATGTGAATGCAGGGCTGGCACTGCCTTTTTGGCGAAGAAATGACGGCTTGGCACTCTCCACCGCGGCGCGGCACAAGCCATCATTTCTCGGAAAGGTGCTGAGTCCACCACTTGGAAAGGGAGGGACTGCAGCACCAGCAACTTGGACAGGAGGACGTTCAGCTTTTGCACCGTCGGGTGCGTGCTCGCAAACTGTTGTCTCTTGGAAACGGATTCCAAGAAAGACTGCTGACGGAATCCGTGAAGAGGAGTAGCAGGAGAAGGAGCATCTGAACGAGCGGAAGATGCCAACGAGCGACAACTCCCCTCAGCAGAGGTGTTGGAGCCTTGACTGGCTGATGGAGGGCGATTGACGTCGGGTGACGGAGCAAGTAACGGAGCGGGTGATGGAGCGGGGGCTGGGGCGGGCAGAACCGCCGTATCTTTATCACGGTTTTCCCAGGCCACCAAATGGCGACGCTGCATATGCTGCCGCAACGCTGTAGTCCCAACATGGGCCCCCTGGCCACGCTTGACTTTCTGGCCACATAGTCGACATACGGCTACGTTTACTTCCTCGGGCGGCTTGACGAAAAATTGCCACACCGCCGAGTAGGAAACTTTGCCCCCGATACTCCTCACTGGCTGACTGCTGCTTCCTCCGTGCACACCGGCACCACTACTGGCCATGGTGGTAGGCTGCAGTGGAGCTGGTGCTCTACTCCGTGGCCGTTTGGCTCCACTGACACTGCTGCGACCCTGCTGCTGTCTCCTGGGCAACCCACCGACTGTTTCGCTCGCTGCCAAGCTGCCACCCTCTTCTCCTGATGATGCGGAAGAAATTGCCTGATGACGACGAGGCTGCCAAGTGCGATCAACCTCCTCATCATCAAGTAGGGTCTCCGCCTCACTACTAGCCCCCTCGGCTGCGTCTGGGTCAGGAGACAGACCTGTCTCTAGACCGGCTACCGAGCCACTCTCCACTACTTCTTCGCCTGGCTGCTGAAAAGGCGGATGTCTCCCCCCGTTCCTGACCACCCTCTGTTAGCTCTTCCTCACTGTACAGTGGGGCTGAGCCCACAGCATGCGATACTTCGCTTGGTGAGGGAACACCAAAGGACAGGGGCAGGTAGAGGACACGTGATTTCAGTGGGCTTGGTCCCGGGCCATGCCAACTAACGGTTGTGTCTGACGTACCCACCGACCGTTGGCTGTAGGTGTCAGAGGTGACCTGGGAAGAGGAAGACGACCGAGCCAACCAATCGATGACGGCAGGGTTGTCGGTGGAGACACGACCGCTGGATGACACCGGGAGCACTGGCCTCTGGCTGCGAATAGTGCTGCCTCGACCCCTTCCTCTGCTGCCACGTCTGCTCGCTCCTAAAACATTGCCTCCTCTGCCACTCCTCTGCATGTTGTCTGACATACTCTTTAATTCAATGATTCTGTGTCCCTGAGTAACAATTCTGTGTCCCTGAGTAACAATTCTGTGTCTGTCCCTGAGTAACAATTCTGTGGACCTAAGTAACGGTTCTGTGGCCCTCAGTAACAATTCTGTGTCCCTCAGTAACAATTCTGTGTCTGTCCCTGAGTAACAATTATGTGGCCCTAAGTAACGGTTCTGTGGCCCTCAGTAACAATTCTGTGTCCCTGATTAACGTTTATGTGGCCCTAAGTAACGGTTCTGTGGCCCTCAGTAACAATTCTGTGTCCCTGAGTAACAATTCTGTGTCTGTCCGAGTAACAATTCTGTGGCCCTAAGTAACAGTTCTGTGGCCCTCAGTAACAATTCTGTGTCCCTGAGTAACAATTCTGTGGCCCTAAGTAACAGTTCTGTGGCCCTCAGTAACAATTCTGTGTCCCTGAGTAACAATTCTGTGGCCCTAAGTAACGGTTCTGTGGCCCTCAGTAACAATTCTGTGTCCCTGAGTAACAATTCTGTGTCTGTCCGAGTAACAATTCTGTGGCCCTCAGTAACAGTTCTGTGGCCCTCAGTAACAATTCAGTGTCCCTGAGTAACAATTCTGTGGCCCTAAGTAACAGTTCTGTGGCCCTCAGTAACAATTCTGTGTCCCTGAGTAACAATTCTGTGGCCCTAAGTAACGGTTCTGTGGCCCTCAGTAACAATTCTGTGTCCCTGAGTAACAATTCTGTGTCTGTCCGAGTAACAATTCTGTGGCCCTAAGTAACGGTTCTGTGGCCCTCAGTAACAATTCTGTGTCCCTAAGTAACAATTCTGTGGCCCTAAGTAACGGTTCTGTGGCCCTCAGTAACAATTCTGTGTCCCTCAGTAACAATTCTGTGTCTGTCCCTGAGTAACAATTCTGTGGCCCTAAGTAACGGTTCTGTGGCCCTCAGTAACAATTCTGTGTCCCTAAGTAACAATTCTGTGGCCCTAAGTAACGGTTCTGTGGCCCTCAGTAACAATTCTGTGTCCCTCAGTAACAATTCTGTGTCCCTCAGTAACAATTCTGTGTCTGTCCCTGATTAACGTTTACGTGGCCCTAAGTAACGGTTCTGTGGCCCTCAGTAACAATTCTGTGTCCCTGATTAACGTTTCTGTGGCCCTAAGTAACGGTTCTGTGGCCCTCAGTAACAATTCTGTGTCCCTCAAGAAACAATTCTGTGTCTGTCCGTGAGTAACAATTCTGTGGCCCTAAGTAACGGTTCTGTGGCCCTCAGTAACAATTCTGTGTCCCTGATTAACGTTTATGTGGCCCTAAGTAACGGTTCTGTGGCCCTCAGTAACAATTCTGTGTCCCTGATTAACGTTTCTGTGGCCCTAAGTAACGGTTCTGTGGCCCTCATTAACAATTCTGTGTCCCTCAGTAACAATTCTGTGTCTGTCCCTGAGTAACAATTCTGTGGCCCTAAGTAACGGTTCTGTGGCCCTCAGTAACAATTCTGTGTCCCTGATTAACTTTTATGTGGCCCTAAGTAACGGTTCTGTGGCCCTCAGTAACAATTCTGTGTCCCTGATTAACGTTTCTGTGGCCCTCAGTAACAATTCTGTGTCCCTCAGTAACAATTCTGTGTCTGTCCCTGAGTAACAATTCTGTGGCCCTAAGTAACGGTTCTGTGGCCCTCAGTAACAATTCTGTGTCCCTGAGTAACAATTCTGTGGCCCTAAGTAACGGTTCTGTGGCCCTCAGTAACAATTCTGTGTCCCTGAGTAACAATTCTGTGGCCCTAAGTAACGGTTGTGGCCCTCAGTAACAATTCTGTGTCCCTCAGTAACAATTCTGTGTCTGTCCCTGAGTAACAATTATGTGGCCCTAAGTAACGGTTATGTGGCCCTCAGTAACAATTCTGTGTCCCTGAGTAACGTTTCTGTGGCCCTAAGTAACGGTTCTGTGGCCCTCAGTAACAATTCTGTGTCCCTGAGTAACAATTCTGTGTCTGTCCCTGAGTAACAATTCTGTGGCCCTAAGTAACGGTTCTGTGGCCCTCAGTAACAATTCTGTGTCCCTGAGTAACGTTTCTGTGGCCCTAAGTAACAATTCTGTGTCCCTCAGTAACAATTCTGTGTCTGTCCCTGAGTAACAATTCTGTGGCCCTAACTAACGTTTCTGTGGCCCTAAGTAACAGTTCTGTGGCCCTCAGTAAAAATTCTGTGTCCCTGAGTAACGTTTCTGTGGCCCTAAGTAACAATTCTGTGGCCCTCAGTAACAATTCTGTGTCTGTCCCTGAGTAACAATTCTGTGGCCCTAACTAACGTTTCTGTGGCCCTAAGTAACAATTCTCTGGCACTCAGTAACAATTCTGTCTGTCCCTGAGTAACAATTCTGTGGCCCTAACTAACGTTTCTGTGGCCCTAAGTAACAATTCTCTGGCACTCAGTAACAATTCTGTCTGTCCCTGAGTAACAATTCTGTGGCCCTAAGTAACAATTCTGTGGCCCTCAGTAACAATTCTGTGTCTGTCCCTGAGTAACAATTCTGTGGCCCTAACTAACGTTTCTGTGGCCCTAAGTAACAGTTCTGTGGCCCTCAGTAACAATTCTGTGTCTGTCCCTGAGTAACAATTCTGTGGCCCTAACTAACGTTTCTGTGGCCCTAAGTAACAATTCTCTGGCACTCAGTAACAATTCTGTCTGTCCCTGAGTAACAATTCTGTGGCCCTAATAACGTTTCTGTGGCCCTAAGTAACAGTTCTGTGGCCCTCAGTAACAATTCTGTGTCCCTGAGTAATGTTTCTGTGGCCCTAAGTAACAATTCTGTGGCCCTCAGTAACAATTCTGTGTCTGTCCCTGAGTAACAATTCTGTGGCCCTAACTAACGTTTCTGTGGCCCTAAGTAACAATTCTCTGGCACTCAGTAACAATTCTGTCTGTCCCTGAGTAACAATTCTGTGGCCCTAAGTAACAATTCTGTGGCCCTCAGTAACAATTCTGTGTCTGTCCCTGAGTAACAATTCTGTGGCCCTAACTAACGTTTCTGTGGCCCTAAGTAACAGTTCTGTGGCCCTCAGTAACAATTCTGTGTCTGTCCCTGAGTAACAATTCTGTGGCCCTAACTAACATTTCTGTGGCCCTAAGTAACAGTTCTGTGGCACTCAGTAACAATTCTGTCTGTCCCTGAGTAACAATTCTGTGGCCCTAATAACGTTTCTGTGGCCCTAAGTAACAGTTCTGTGGCCCTCAGTAACAATTCTGTGTCTGTCCCTGAGTAACAATTCTGTGGCCCTAACTAACGTTTCTGTGGCCCTAAGTAACAATTCTCTGGCACTCAGTAACAATTCTGTCTGTCCCTGAGTAACAATTCTGTGGCCCTAACTAGCGTTTCTTTGGCCCTAAGTAACGATTCTGTGGCCCTCATTAACAATTCTGTGTCCCTGAGTAATGCTTCTCTGTCCCCAAGTAACGTTTCTGTGGCCCTAACTCTGTCCCTAATACAGAGCGGTCTGCTTCTCTTGAATGACTGGAGGCAAATGAAGAATTCTAAAATGGCCGCTATTTATAGCTCGACCATTACACAGTGCTGGCTGCCTGGCTGCTGATTGGCTAATGCGATCACATGTCATTAAGGAATGCATTATGGGTCAGCGCGCCTTGTCTGCGCACCTTCCCAGACATCCCCGCTCCGTCGCCGCACATGTCCGCCGCCATTTTAGGAAAAATTTTGATTCGCGCGTCCGAAGTAGGCTATTTTTCGGATTTTCCAATATTCGACTCGAATTCCACTTCGCCTACTTCGATTCGCTCATCTCTAGAGTGCACACCACACAACACCAGTTTCTTGTTAAGAGAGGCGCACTGTCTTTTTTAGTGTGGAGGATTCCCACAGCACTAATATTTGGACTCAAAAAGAACTTTTTGCTGCTTTTTTGTGATTAGTGTTTCACTACAATTGTTTCACTGCATTTCTGATGTTTGTTCACTAAACATAAGATTTTTTTTGTGTGTTTCTCACTGTGTGTATAGTGTATACTCCTATTTGTGTTTTTGGCACGTGTCACTTTATTTATCCCATTTTTGTAGAGATTCACCTTGTTTACACTATTGGTGTGTATTATCCCATATTTGGGATTTGGAGTTTTTCACAGGATTTAGGGTCTGTTATTATGACCCATTTTGTATTCATTCTATTGCACTTTAAGGATTTTTTTGCACTTTAATTTAAGTTCCCTATATTGGGATTCGTATGTTGGTATTTAATTCATTTATTGTATTTAGTGCACTTTATATTTATATTGATATTTAGCACTGCACCATATGTATACTATTTAGTTTATAACCAAAAATGATAATTTTTCAAACTTTTTTTGCATTTTTATTTTATTTTTTTATATTATTATTTATGTTTTTTTGTTTTTTTTAAACATACTGTCACCCTAGCAGTACAGTGTTACCATAGTGACACTGTACTACTTGTGGGGGGTGATGAAGATTTTTTTTTATTTTTTTACACTGGTTGCTTTTACACCCATAAAGGCTGTAAAAGCAATCATTTCTCCTTCTCTCTGGCTGCATTCTTGCAGCCATTGAGAAATACTGTGAGAGCTGTGATTGGTCACAGCTTGTCACATGGTACAAGGCTCTTGTGAATGGCCTTGTACCATGTGATCATTCACAGATTTCACACGTAGTAAGCAATGATGTCAGAAGTGACATCTTGCTTACTACTGTTCATGTGATCACTGATTGGCCAATTAGTGATCACATGATCGGGTCCTCACACAGAGGTCCCGTACAGCAATTGGTGTTCTGCTGTGTCCAGAGGACACAGCGGGCACCGGATCGTGGTGCCGTGCGCTCCCAGGGAACGCGCACAATTCAAAATAGTGGGCACCGTTTATGAACGGCAACCCGCCACTGCACTGCCACCGTCCGGCCGTTTATATAGAGCGGCCAGACAGCAAGTGGTTAACATTTCCAGTGGAATTAAAACCAAAAGCAAAAATGCTTACCGATTTCTGAGATGTGGTGGCTGTATTAGTTTTCTTTTTTAGGCTTATTTTTCTTTTATTTTCAACTGGTGATCTGCCCTGTCTTTTATTTTTCAATGTCTTTTAACACACCAAGCTGAAGTTAGAGGGTTGAGACAAACTATTTACCACTGAGAGAGGTGCTTAAAATGATCAGCTTTTATTCATTTATGTAAAACCTATTTCCCAAAAGGAAAAACCTGTTGCTGTAACTGGTTAAAAAGTGTTGGCTGGAATTTGGCTTCAATTTGTTAGTCAAGTCTAGAGATGTGCATGACAGAAAAATGTCTAATTCTAATCTATCCTTTTATTTTCTATTCTATTCTGTTGTTTTCAATTCTATTCTGTTTTATTCTATTCTTTTCTATCCTATACCTTTTTATTCTATTCAGCAGCCTAAGTAGGAATCATCATCTTTTTTCACTTTTATACCTTACTGTATTTATTGCAATATGTTTCCCTTCCACATTCAAATTCATTTTCAAATTTGAATCTGGATAAATTGATTCATCATTATTTATTTTGGATTTGTTGAAACTCGTTACTATTGTGATTCAAAAATTCAGATGCATTAAAATCTCTGAATAACAAAAATGTCATCCAAATTTCAGTTCATAATGAAACAAATCACACATGTCTAGTCAAGTCCATGTGAATCTTCTAGTGCATCTAACACTACCCTCTGCTCATAGGCTGACAATGCTTCAGTCCAAGCAGGGGCGGACTGACAACTCATGGGGCCCCCGGGCAATAGGGGATCATGGGGCCCCTGTGTCCTTGCCCAAACTCAAAAAAGCCTATGAAAAAGGTACCAGGGGCATCTCATGCGGCCCCTACTGACCCCGGGCCCTTGGGCAGTGCCCGAGTTTCCAAACGGTCAGTCCGCCCCTGAGTCCAAGTCAGGCTCTGTTGCTCCTCTATCCACCCCTGAACCCTAAGATAGCAAGTGTGTGACTGGCTGGATCTCCAGGTGAAAATAAAAGGAAAAAAAGACTAAAGAAATGAATGCAGCCACCTCATTAAGGCTCCTTTTACACTAGCAGTATCATTTACTGCCCCCTTGAAAAGTGATCCATGGGGGATTGCTTTTCAGCAGACAGTGAAAGAAAGTGATACTGATAATTCTCCAAAATTCCTTACTATGGGTTTTCCTTAACAGCATATACATTTACCTAGATTACCATTATTATTATTATTATTATTATATAGTATTCAAAATGCATCGGTAAAGTCTCAGGCATCTGCTAAAGCTTTGTGGATGGCAATAACTGATTGAGGTGAGTGTTATGAGTGCTTGCATTTATTGGGATTATGTTTTTGCCAGGCATTAGTGCCAGTTCACAAATTGGCACTTTTAAAAATGTTTCCAATGTTTAGAGAAGCAGAAATTATTCCATAGACAATTGAAGATGATTACTGAATTATACATCTATAAAGCAAACTGCTAAGAAGGGCATCATTTTACTAAATATATAAGTTAAGACCCATGCAGTGAAAGAGACCGCCATTTATGTCTACAGTATAAATGTTACCACATTCACTGGTAAAAGGAAAAGTACAATAGTTTTGGTCAATGATATATATATCATTGCCTTGAAAAAGTCTTCATACCCCTTGAAATGTTTCACATTTTTCATGTTACAACCAAAAACGTAAATATATTTTATTCGGATTTGATGTGATAGACCAACACAAAGTGGCACATAATTGTAAAGTGGAAGGAAAATGATAACATGTTTTCCAAATTTTTTGCAAGTAAATATCTGAAAAGTGTGGTGTGCATTTGTATTCAGCCCCCCCTGAATCAATGTAGAACCACCTTTTGCTGCAATTCTTTTTGGATATGTCTTTAAAATATATATATTATAGGTACTTATATAGAGCGTCAATTTACGCAGCACTTTACATATATGTTGTACATTCACATCGGTCCCTAACCCTCAAGGTGTGTACAATCTAAAGTCCCTAACTCACATTCATACATACACATACTAGGGACAATTTAGACAGGATCTATTTAACCTACCACCATCTGTTTGGAGTGTGGGAGAAATCCAGAGTACCCAGAAGAAACCCATGCAGGCACAGGGAGAACATAAAAACTCCAGGCAGGTGATGCCTTGGTTGGGATTCGAACCAACAACCCTAGTACTGCCAGGCAGAAGTTCTTTCTTTCTTCCTTTCTCTTTCTTTTTCTTTCTTTCTTTCTCTCTTTCTTTCTTTCTTTCTTTCTTTCTTTCTTTCTCTCTCTCTCTTTCTTTCTTTCTTTCTCTCTTTCTTTCTCTCTTTCTTTCTCTCTTTCTCTCTCTCTCTCTCTCTCTCTCTCTCTCTCTCTCTTTCTTTCTCTCTTTCTTTCTCTTTTTCTTTCTTTCTTTCTCTCTCTCTCTCTCTCTCTCTCTCTTTCTTTCTTTCTTTCTCAGACACTGGCATCACAGAGCAATATGTTCTTTCACACTCTCTCTGCAACCCCATATGCCTGTGAGGAAGGTCCAGTGTGTTCCAGTTTGAGAGGAGCAGCCTGCAGAAGTATTAATGTGCACTGGTATTGGCACCAAACAGCTTATATATGTTGCAGTGTGACATGGAAAGACTCCTGAGTGATCCTCAGATAGTTCCTGATTAACCGATGACCTAACCTGCAAAATTTGCATTCCCATGTATGGCTTGCCCTTGACCCGTCTCCTCTGCCTTATGCTCCCTGTACCTCGCTGTCTGGCTGTTGCTGACCTTGGCCTGTATCCTGGAGCTGTCCTTGCCTTCTGATTTAGTACCTTGATGCCCAGCTGTTGATGACCTTGGGTTGTGTCCTTGCCTTGTTCCTGTCTTCTGATTGGGTGCTACTGTATTCCTGCAACTGGTTCTTACCTGCTGGTCCACAGTCATCTATCTCTCAAACTCGACAGCTAGCATTACATGCAACATTAGCTCTCATGTCACTCTGTGTCCTCACATCCATTGCCACCATTACCAGTGGTATTGGATAAGACGTGCGAAAAAAATACCCCTTCTTTAGCTTGTTCTCCAACACCTATTAGAACAGAGGAGGCAGGGGAAAAGACTCAATTAGGAATGAAGATTTTACCATAAACTATTGAACACTGTAAACATGTGGGCAAGGAGGGGGTTATTGGGTTCTTCTGGGCTACGCTTGGCACTGTGGGCAGGGTCACTCCCCTCACTCATCAATGCCCTAGGACAAGGTGAAAGACCACTTTCAAGGTATGTCAACCTTAATGCGGCCCTCCAACTTAGAGGTGGTATACATTGAGTGATTAAGCTGAATTCCAGCTGGTCCCATGTCAATGCACACCTTGACTATAATCGTTACATTTAGGAGGGACACTCTGAGCTTATGCCCACTCCACCCATCCAGCATACCTCTGTTACTTAATTCCCAGTAACATAATGAGGTCCCGCCGTGCACTTAGAGCAGACCTCATGTGTGCACTTTGCTCCTCTTGCTTTCCGGTACCAGGTGGCTAGGTTGATGGCCTCCGCAATGTTGATCTGCTCCCATTGTTATGGATGATGGACCACTGGGTAGGGCACCCAAAGCAGAGTCCTCCTCACTATCAGAGTATACCTCACTTACATAGGTACCACGCTTCACGACAGGCTACTTGTACTGGTTACTAGTCTCTAGTTACTCTTGACAACCACTTCCTTCCCTTCCAAACCATGTTGACTGTAGAAGAGACTAACTTCATGCCCCAATATGCTTTTTCTAACCCAGACTTCATGTGTCTATGTGTATTATGCTGGTTACTTTCATACACCCCTTCAGAATGACTTCAGACCCGTCAGAACAATGGGTCAAAGGCTTTACTGATAAAATTCAGCATAACAGTTTAACAGCCAAACAGTCTTTTCCCCAACTAATCCTAACTGTGGTTGTCCCAGCTTACTTGCATAGGTAGAGTCCATAAGTAGTAAGTCCAGAATGGCAGAAGTCCAGGATGATGGTGTCCCAATGAGTCAGTGTTGCTCAGAGCAGACTACAACTTCCAGCAGATCCTTTTTACATGTTGGTGTTATGCAGTTCCCCAAGCTGAGTTCAGTGGAAGACTCCCCAGAGATTCACTGGTGGCTCTCGGGGATCCAAACCCTTGTCCCTTTTAAAATCACCCAGGATGGTAAGGCTGGACACAGAAAAGCCTGCAAACTTAGCCTGGGGAAGGCGGTAAAAACATTAACCGCTTTATCCTGGCTAGGGCAGCCATAACTAACTACAGCAGGCAACCTACCTACAAAAAAATAATCTAACACAAATAAGTAAAAATTTTAAAATGAGTACATAGCTGGATGAAAAATGATATACAAAAACACTATAAATTCCATTTATGTTATCTGATTTATTGTGATGGTTTCCAACAATAGGGGTAAATGCTCAACAACACCTCTAGTTATTGGGATCTTGGGAACATATTGAACTACATTGTGCTAGATGTCACTAGCAAGGAAAACAATGTTGTAATAATGGAATGTAAAACAGCTATAGGCCATTAAGGATCCCAAATTGCCAAACAGATGATCATTTTTGTCATTCACTGAAGGAGGAAATATAACGGACTTTAATACATTCCATATGAAGCCCCCAATGGTTTCCATGTGTTTCTTTTTTTGGTTACCCACTTTGCATTGTGATAGATAACATCTCCCAGCAAGACAAAACATACAGAATATAAATAGGATGGAATAGTAGATGACACTTGTATTTCAGATTAAACTGTGATAAAGAAACATTCGATTTGGTTCTCCCTTGTTATCTCATTTGTCGATCCAAGTTTGGCCACAGCACCATGGACTATTTTTATTGTGTGTGTTCAAGATCAGAATCTATAGCAAGCACATTTCATAAACTATTGGGTGATTTCTAGGATGCTAAAGCAAAACTAAAGGCAACATTTTTTTTTTCATTTTGGGAGAGGAGTAAGGGAGGGTTATGACCCTTGCCAGGTTTTTCTGTCATCTGTGTATCATTGGGGAGATTTCTCTTCACTTCCTGTCCCATAGCCACAACAGGACGTGAGAGGGAATCCTTCCAAAGTGAGGGAATCTATGCTTGCCAACAGAACTAGTGTCCCCATTGGAAGATTTCCCCTTTGTTTCTGTTCAGGTGAAAACCCAAAGTTTGGATTTTTTTTCACTTTCGTAATAACAGTAAACAAGACAAATGGAGAGGGTGAATCTCCCTAACAGGGACACAGACTGCAATGAAAACCTGGCATGAGGTGGGGCAGATAGGAAAAGTGTATGTAAACACTAACAATGAACTTCTGTTGTTTTTTCCCTTTTGGTATGTTAACCTCTTGGCACCGGCCGAACGCAAATGTTCAGCCTCTCAGCGTCTGGGCCTAGACGCCAAGCGGCCGAACATTTGCGTTCTATTAAAAAAAAACATATGTGCTGAGAGTGCGCGCCCTGCGTGCTCCCAGCACACATGTCCGGTACTCACGGAAAGGTCCCGATCTCCTCTTTCGATCGGGACCTTTCCCGATCATGTGACCGCCGTGACAGCATGACACGGCGGTCACATAACCCTAAACCCTGTTCCACCTCCCGGCTTCTGATACCCTTGAAGGGCCAGAAGGCGCCAGCACCAAGGGGTTAAAGTGAAAGAAAAAGCTAATGTGAACTATTCCTAAAAATGTTCCAGCCCTCTTCCTCCTACTCCTCCTACCCAGGGACATATTTACCACAAGGCAAACAAGGCATTTGCTTAGGGCAGCATTTTTTCAGGGTGGCAGCAGCATTTTTCCCTGAAAGAAGGGATGGAAGAAAGGACACAAGCAGCATGGGGACCAGGTGGGATCTGAGAGGGGCTGCTTGATGGTGTATGAAGAGCCTGACTCTTGTTCCCGGGGATGTCCGGAGCTGTAAAGGTAAGTGTCTTCTCTCTTGCCAGGGTGAGTTGGGGGGTTGCCAGTGTATGGGGGGCAGTGGTAATGGAAGGCTCTCTCGGGTGGGGTGTTGTTGGTCAATGTCAGGCTCTTTTTGTGGGGGAGGGGGTGTTTGTCAGTGTCAGGGTCTCTCCATGGGGGGGGAGCCAATTTTTGTGTTGCCTAGGGCAGCACGAAAACTAAATACACAACTGCTCCTACTTGGTGTCATATAATCCTGCAGCACTGGCTCTCCTGTGTAAGAGAACAGCTGCTGCAGGGGAAAAGAGAGAGTGCTGACAATGGCTAGGCCATGGGAGCCAATGGTTGACGTTATGGCTCCCAGCACTAGAGATGCTGAATCAGACGACTGGACCAGATTAAAAAGGTAGGTACACAGATCTTTTTTAAACAGGGTATGCAGGATAGGTAAGGGGGAGGGGGGAACAAACATTTTTTAGAATAGTTAGTTAGCCTTTACTATCACTTTAAATATATAATTAAAATAATTTAGTTATATCTGTTCTATAAGTGCAAAACATACTCCTTGATTCTGCCAAACATTTCATTAAGCTTATAGCTTCCTGTGTTCCTGTTTTGAGCTCTCTCTGTGGACTACAGAACACCTCCCTTCTGTTCTGGAGAAGAAGATAGGGTGTTCTGTAGTCCTCTCTGTCTTATGCCGCTCCTTCTTAGATACAGTACAGTGAGTAAGCATTGTCACCCTCGGACAGGAAGTTTGTTACTGGCAGGATCACCAGGAAAAAATTTAAAATCTAAAAAGAATTTCATAATGGAATTTCTGATTTAAAAGATTTCCTTTTCCTGTTCTGGTGACAACCCTAAATGTGGGATGCTGGGACAGGTGATCTAATCCCTCTTCATGCTATGCAAAACTAAAAAAAAGTTTTGCCTTTCATTTTTGTAGCACCCTCCTAGTTTAGCTAGCTACCTTGTGTTTAATTGTTAGTGAGGAAGGCTGAGTAGCAGCTTGGATGTAATAGCCAGAAGGTCAAATTATGGCCAGGAGCTGAGAGGCTCTGCAGGCAATCAGTTCCCTCTGGAATTTCCCACTGCTCTAGGGCTTTGGAGGAAAGCCCTAGAGGCAGTGGGTGGATCTGAGGAGTGGCTGCCTTGCTCTCTTGAGGGATCCTAGCCAATCCCCAACAGAAGGCTTGACAAGGGGCTGGGACACCCTTAAAAGCATTGGAGCCTGCTCAGTTGCAGGATAGTTCAGGTGGAAGATAGTGAGGAAGATGTGAGGCTGAAGGCAGGAGGCTGCGAGGAGGCCCAGTGGGATGGGACCTACCTGCAGGCCTGGAGCTGGATAGGAGGAAAGCTCAGAGCTTACTGGCCCCCTGTCTTTATGGACTAATAGAAGAAAAACCTTGTGATTGCTGCGTTGTTGGTGGAAAATGAATGAGAAGAATCTGGTGCAGTGGACTAACATCACATTTTGAGTGAAAATTGGCAAAAGTGCAAGTGCAAGTTTATGGTGAAAATTCTCTAAGAATGGAAATGTTTTTGAGTGGCATAAGCAGTTTATGGAGGGGCGGAAAGATGCCCACGATGATGCAAGAAGTAGGCTGCCAAAAACGCAAAGGATGAATGCAAATATGTTACGGCAGGGGTAGGCAACCTTAAAGAGGTGGAGATCTACCTGAACAACACAGGAGAAGTCAAAGATAGCCAGGCAACAGTGTCACCTCCTCACACCTGATTTAAATCTCTAATTTCCGTACTACCGTGTCACAATCACATGCATTGCATGACGATCATGGGTTTAAATCAGGTGATGAAGAGGCAACATATTGCCTCCTCACCACCTGTCAGACGCACTGGTACTGCTTTGCAAAGGAGCAGCAGTGCCTACTGCACCTGTGAATGAGTCCTTAGTTGTATTTGGCAGTAGCACCCTATGGGCTAGTTCACATGTAAATTTGGGGGGTGGTAAAATCCTGAAGTTGAATCACAGTTTTACAGCCCCCCAATCCCTACCCCCTTTAGCTGCTGAGGCAGCACTCAAAGGTGTGCACATGCCACAGCAGGAATTACACCCCCTGTTGCTTTTGGTGGGTGCTACCACCTGTCAACTGAGACCCATTCAAGTAAATGAGCCACTCTGCAAATGCCCTGCAACTGCATGCTTCTGCGGGGTCCAAGGGCTTAAAGCAGGTGGTGAGAAAGCAACACAGTGCTGCCTGTTTAGCCCCTTGTTTGCTGTAGTGCACAAGGTTGCAGGGCAATTGCAGAGCGGCCTCAATCACTCCAATGGGTCATGCTTGGCAGGTGCTACACCCACCAACCATGACAGGGCGTAGGAGCAGCACTACGGAGGAGGCATCAACTTATGCGGCTCTTTCTCCCTACTACAGCTCCAACTTTACAAGTAGTCCCTCTGTATTGCACTCTGATGCTCTGGGATGTTGGGTCAGCAAGCCCAGACTGAGATCTACTAGTCACCTGGCCAAGATCTACTGGTTGCTGACCTCCATGTTATGGGAATCTGTTTGGAGGAAAAGAATGGAACTCTGGATTGACAATTGGATTCTCCACCATGACAATGCTCTTGCACTTGATGCATTAAGTGTTCATGAGTTCCTAGCCCAGAAATTCATTTTGAAACTTGACCAAGCGCCTTGTTCCCCTGACTTAGCACCATGCAACTTTTGGCTGTTTCCAAAATTAAAAAATACCTTAAAAGTTATTCCTTTAAATTCCGGCATTCTGGAAAAGGAATTCCAGGAATGTTTCCGGCAGTGGCACAGTCATCTAGAAAAGTGTGTCGCTTCAAAGGAAACTGAAGGTGCCAACAGCCACTAGTGTATAGGTAAGCAAACATTTTTTATAGTCCATTCTGGGAATTAAATTGTCACACCTCGTAGTTTTTCCAAATCCAGATGAAATTGGTGTTATGGGATGACTGTCTCATCCTGTATGTAGCACTCAGGCCTCCCTCACAGGAGTGTCAAGGAAACATTTGCTTTGAGCTATTAAATTCAGGTCAGTTAGAGTTTGCTGCAAATGCACCTTAGATGCTTGTAAGACATTTGAGAAATGTTTCCTTTATGAATCTCATTCCAAAAAAAACCCTGACTAGCAAGACTACACTCTAAAATCTGACGAAACACTTAAAGAGACACTAAAGGTGGGAATACACGATTAGAAAATCGTCATCCGACAACCGAGAGGCATTCGTTCGTTGGTCACAATCGTGGCCCACGTTAGCCAATGTAAAAAAATCGTTTGTCGGGCAATACATAGTTTTGACGTCTTCCGTACAATTGGAAGTGATGCAGTGTGTGTGTGACCTTGTAGCCACGCCCTTCCGGCCAGAACGAGCGATATACACAATTACCGGCAATGAGTATAATATAGTTTATTACATGACCTATATACATAAATAGTGATACATAAAATATAATCTGCAGAATTCTGGTTTCATCATCTCGTTAGACCAATCTACTTTTAACATTTGGATTTTTCGTTTGTGTTTACGAAGATTCCTTGGACATAAACATCCGGGTCATCTTCTGTTTCTGCTCATGCGTGATAGCGCTTGATAGATTTTTTTCATACGACCGTCATACCACCGCATAGAAAATAGGTCGTTCATATGCGAAACGACAACATTTTTCACTGTTGTTCAACCGGATTTTTTAGTTCACAATATCGTTATCGGTTAAAACATCCTGCTCATCAATGAAGAGAAAATAGTTCGATCTGTGGTTCCGCAACATTTTTTGTACAATGTTCTAATCGTGTGTACGGGGCATAAGGCTGCTTTCACAGATGCATTTTGCTGCAATTTTACCTTAGTTAAAACACAATAAAAATGATTCCCATAAAATCCTATGGGAATTCTTACACCGCGGCGGGTACGTTTTGAAGTCCTGCGTGCTGCATCTTTGGTGCGCATTCTAAAACTGCACTATAAGCACAGCTCCCCATTGAAACGAATGGAAAATGCATTAAAAGAAAAAACTGCGATTGGGTTTTTGGTGCATTTTTTGAGTCACTTGTCCATGTTTCACAGGTGCATGCTGGGAGTCAGGCAACCAGAATACGCACCAGATACGCATCAAAAATGCATAAGTGTTTTAGGTGCATTATTTCAATGAACAGGTGAAAGCAGCCTAAACTCCGGATATCTCACCAAATTACTGTTATCATCACATCCATCACATCCAACAACGCCACCATCAAACCCGCCCCGCAGGCCAGAGTACTTGGTGTCATTCTGGACTCCAACCTATCCTTCCAGCCCCAAGTCCAATCTTTAACAAACTCGTGCAGACTCCACCTCCGCAACATCCGCACGTTCCTAACCCCAGAAACCACTAAACAGCTCATCCACTCCCTCATCATATCACGACTCAACTACTGCAACTCCCTCCTCACTGGCCTGCCTCGCCGCTGGCTATCCCCGCTTCAGCCGATCCTGAATACGGCTGCCAGACTCATCCACCTTTCCAACCGCTCCATCTCCGCCACCCCCCTCTGCCAATCCCTCCACTGGCTTCCGATTGCGCAACGGATCAAATTCAAAATCCTGTACAAAGCTGTCCACCATACTGCCCCAAACTACATCACTGACCTAATATCCAAGTACCACCCAACACGCACACTCCGTTCCTCACAAGACCTCCTCCTCTCTAGTTCCCTGGTCTCCTCCTCCCATGCCCGCCTCCAGGACTTCTCCAGGGTGTCACCCATCCTCTGGAACTCCCTGCCCCAACCCATCAGATTATCACCTACTCTCCTCTCCTTTAGGCGCACCCTGAAAACCCATCTCTTCAGGGAAGCCTACCCCACCCCCTGCTAACTTGCCGACCTCCTCCACTCTTCCTACCACTCCATCCCCCACAGCTATCTCCTCCTGTACCACCATCCCCTCCCTCCTAGATTGTAAGCTCCAAAGAGCAGGGCCCTCAATCCCCTCATGTTTTGCATTGTATTGGTATTGTTCTGTCACATGTTCTGTCCCCCTTTGTAATGTACAGCGCTGAGCGAACCATTGGCGCTTTATAAATACTGTATAATAATAATAATAATAATAAATTAGACATTTGCATTACGTTTCCATTCGTTTTTCAGATGAAAATTTAATTTTTGGAGATTTAGGTGTATGCGAATCTCAGAATGGACATATTAACGAATGTCAATAAATCAGAAAAAAAAAAGTTATAATGAATTTAATAAATGCATTAGTTTCACTTGGATGATGTCACATTATGCGATAGTAGTTTCGGACCCATAGGGAAATTAATTAAATTTTGAAATTTCTTCGATAATTCGGATTTAGTTTAAGGTGAATGGATCCAAATTTTGTTCCATTTTATATTTCGGATGCACATAACGCCAATCAGCTCATGCCATTTCTCTTGGTGGGATGAACTAGCATCTGAAAATATTAAATCCTTCTGATTTGAATCTGTCCCATTCAATAATATATCGAATATATAGCAATCTTCCAGAAAAATTGCTAAATTTTTTCAAATCTACCCGGACAATCAAATATAAGAAACGAATGCCGAAGATGTGAAACAAATCCCAAAAAGGAATCAGATCAACATAACGCATATGACAAAACAAAATTCTCCAAAAACGAAACAAAACTTTTGATCATTCACATATCTAGTTATCATCATGCAGCAGGCTCTGGACTATCAGCTGGGCTCTTGTCAGCTCCATTCACTTGGTTCTCAAAAAAGTAAACGCTGGAGTCCATACATAGCTATCTGTTGTATACTGGACCAATTGATTTTTAATAGCTTGGCCCAAACAAATGATATAAGCTTGGTTCACATATTGTGGCCATGCGTGCCACAACTGCACAGGCATGGCAGCCCATTCATTTGAATGGGGTGCAGTGTCTGCGTTTTCCACAGGAAAAAGGTTCCTGCACCTTTTTTAAATACGCTGCCACACGGAAAACTGCTAGTAACTGCACCATGTTTTTCAGTGTATGGAGGTAAGATGAAGAATTAATGGTACCCCTATGTATTTTCTATGCAGCATTCTATTTTTTGTGCTGCTGTATGCAGGTATGGGAATGCATGTGATTTACACGCACTGCCACACCTGCATATATGTGCTCCTAGGGTTAAGCAATATGAAACCTGAAGTTAGGCTTTAAACTAACAATCATCTACTGTCTGGATTTACTGTATTTTTACAAGTCTGTATTCAGCAATGTCCCCCTAGAGCGGTGGTCTCCAAACAGCATTCCACAGGCTGGATGTGGCCCTTTGCTTACCTTTATCCAGCCCTTGGGGCACTAGTTCTCCACTGATGTGAGAAACTATTCCTCCCACTGACACCAACAGTGGGGAATAAATCCTGCCACTGACACCAACAGTGGATCACTATTCCTCCAACTAATAGTAATGATGGAGAACTATCCCTTCAGCTAATACCAATGATGGGAAACTATTCCTCCAACTAATACCAATGATGGGACACTATTCCTCCAACTAATACCAATGATGGGACACTATTCCTCCAACTGATACCAATGATGGGGCACTATTCCTCCCACTGATACCAATGATGGGACACTATTCCTCCAACTGATACCAATGATGGGGCACTATTCCTCTAACTAATACCAATGATGGGACACTATTCCTCTAACTAATATCTATGATGGGGCACTATTCTTCCAACTAATACTGATGATGGAGCACTATTCCTCCAACTAATACCAATGATGCGGCATGATACCTTCAACTAATACCAATGATGGGGCACAATTCTTTAACTAATACGAATGATGGGGCATTATTCCTCTATCTAATACGAATGATGGGGCATTATTCCTCTATCTAATACCAATGATGGAGCATTATTCCTCTAATACCAATGATGGGCATGATACCTCCAACTAATACCAATGATGGGGCATGATACCTCCAACTAATACCAATGATGGGGCATGATACCTCCAACTAATACCAATGATGGGGCACGTTTCCTTCAACTAATACCAATGATGGGGCATTATTCCTCCATCTAATACCAATGATGTGACATGATACCTGCAACTAATATCAATGATGGGGCACTATTCCTCCAACTTATACAAATGATGGCACGATTCCTCCAACTTATACCAATGATGCGGCATGATACCTTCAACTAATACCAATGATGGGGCACAATTCTTTAACTAATACGAATGATGGGGCATTATTCCTCTATCTAATATCAATGATGGGGCAATATTCCTCCAACTAATACCAATGATGGGGCACGATTCCTTCAACTAATACCAATGATGGGGCATACCTCCAACTAATACCAATGATGGGGCATGATACCTCCAACTAATAGCAATGGTGAGGCACTATTCCTCCAACCAATACAAATGATGGCACGATTCATCCAACTAATACCAATTATGCAGCATGATGCTTTCAACTAATGCAAATGATGGGCCACTATTTCTCCTCCAGTTGACCACAGGCACTATGTAACTATTTCCATTGATCACCAAGCTTGAGGTATTGTTTACTTCCATTGATGTCGGGACATTTTATATTCTCATTGGCCTCTGTCAGGCCCCCCAAAGTCTAAAGGAAGTAAACTGATCCTTTGTTCTGAAAGTGTGGAGACTTCTGTCCAAGGGTAATGTTTCATTTCATTCAATAGCTTCTGTCACTTCTATGAGAAAAAATGAGGGAAGACTATATCATAATTATGAATTTGGGCAGCACAGTAGCTAAATGGTTAGCACTTCCATCTGGCAGTACTAGAGGCATTGGTTTGAATCCCAAACACGGCACTATCTGCCTGGAGTTTGCATGTTCTCCCTGTGCCTGTGTGGGTCTCCTCCAGGTACTCTGGTTTTCTCCCACACTCCAAAGACATGCTAGTAGGTTAATTGGTTCCTGTCTAAATTGGCCCTAGTATGCGTATGTATGAATGTGAGTTACGGACCTTAGATTGTACACCCTTGATGATTAGGGATCAGGGCCGGACTGACCATTTGGGAACTCGCGCACTGCCCGAGGGCCCGGGGTCAGTAGGGGGCCTCATGAGATGCCCCTGGTACCTTTTTCACAGGCTTTTTTGAGTTTGGGCAAGGACACAGGGGCCCCATGATACCCTATTGCCCGGGGGCCCCATGAGTTGTCAGTCCGCCCCTGTTAGGGACTGATGTGAATGTACAATATATATGTAAAGCGCTGTAAAAAATTGACTGCACTATATAAGTACTTGTAATATAAATAATAATACATTTAAAATTTCAAGTTGCCACCAGAATAGCAATAGAGGGGAAAGTGTCCAATGGGAATTCTTGTTTCAGTGGCTTTCATACTTAAAGAATACTTAATAAATTGGCATTTGGCCAACATTTGAGTTAATACTCTTTTCCATCTTGTTGAGCCTCCCTTTTCCATGGCACGCACTTACACATGAAAAGAGGTTTCTGTAGTGCGTCAAGTAATTATATATGGAAAGAATGATATAAAGAGAGCATTGTTTGAATACCACAAGAGTCTGAATAGATATATTTATATGGGAAAGTGCCACAAGAAAGACCCCATTCACTCGTTCTTCATCACTTGTCTTATTAATAAAGGATATCTGCCATATTTTTGCATGACTGATTACCAACCTGCCTTGTTTTCAGTGCACTTTCAAGTACCAAGGCATGATTGACTATCGTATTCGCTACTCAACAACTACTGTCAAATAGTGAAAAGAAAGAAAATATCTATGAGGACAACATAATCTTCAAGAATGGTCCTCTAAGCAATCGTAAGGAAGGTCAGATTATCATCAGTAGAAGGAAACCAGTGCAAGTGTATACCTATACCTCTGTGTATAAGGCAAATGCCAGATGTGCAGTAACGAGTATTGGCATGCACATTCAGCCCTGCTATGGGTACCCAGTGACCAGGGGCGGACTGACAACTCACGGGGCCCCCGGGCAATAGGGGATCATGGGGCCCCTGTGTCCTTGCCCAAACTCAAAAAAGCCTATGAAAAAGGTACCAGGGGCATCTCATGGGGCCCCCTACTGACCCCGGGCCCTCAGGCAGTGCCCGAGTTTCCAAATGATCAGTCCGCCCCTGCCAGTGTCCTATATATAAACTGAAGCACTTCAGAAGGAAGTTGCTGAGTGATCTTCAGCTTGTCCTTGTTTACCAGAGACCTGACCAACTGCCTTCTGCCTTGTATTCTGTTTGCCCGGCTGTTATTGACCCCCCACTTGTTTCCTGGACTCTGTCTTGACCTCCTAAACTGGTACCATGCTGTTCCTGTGCCTGGTTCCTTCTCAGTGATTTTCAGCTCCCAAGTCTATACATTTGGTTGCAAAACAGAACCAGCTCAGCCTGCAAACACCAGCATGCATGCCCAGCATTCCTTCATGAGTGTTGGGTGGGAGGTGCAAGTATAGCAGCAGTCACTGCTACTCAAGTGATCTCCATTAGCTTCGGGGTCCATGTTAACCACTTGAGCTTTGGAAGGTTTTACCCCCTTCATGACCGGACCATTTTTTGCTATTTAGCACTGTGTTACTTTAACTGGTAATTGCTTGGTCATGCAACGCTCTACCCAAATGCCCAAATCATTTTTTTCACATAAATAGAGCTTTCTTTTGGTGGTATCTGATCACCAATGGTTTTTTTTTAATTATATAAAAGAAAAAAGACTGAAAATTAAAATATATATATATATATATATATATATATATATATATATTTTTTTTTTTTTTTCTTTCTGTTATAAAACATATCCAGTAAAAAATAGAATATCTTCATAAATAAAGGCCAAAATGTATTCTGCTACATGGAAAAATAAATCCCAATAAGTGTATATTGATTGGTTTGTGTGAAAGTTATAGCTAGAGATGAGCGAAGAAATGAAAAATTCGATTCGGCTGATTCGGCGAATTCCAGTGTGAAATTCGATTCGATGCGAATTTCTCCGCTACGAAGATGACTTATTTAAAGGGTTTCTAGGCTTCAGAGAGCCTTTAAATTAGTGCAGAACACTGTACCTTTAATTTAAATGCCCTTGGAGATGAGGAAGGAGAAGGAGAAGGAGAAGGATGAGAAGAAGGAGAAGGAGAAGGATGAGAAGAAGGAGAAGGAGAAGGGTGAGAAGAAGGAGAAGGATGAGAAGAAGGAGAAGGATGAGAAGAAGGAGAAGGAGAAGGATGAGAAGAAGGAGAAGGAGAAGGATGAGAAGAAGGAGAAGGAGAAGGATGAGAAGAAGGAGAAGGATGAGAAGAAGGAGAAGGATGAGAAGGAGAAGGATGAGAAGGAGAAGGATGAGAAGAAGAAGGCTGAGAATAAGGAGAAGGATGAGAAGAAGGAGAAGGAGAAGGATGAGAAGAAGGAGAAGGATGAGAAGAAGGAGAAGGAGAAGGATGAGAAGAAAGAGAAGGATGAGAAGGAGAAGGATGAGAAGAAGAAGGATGAGAAGAAGAAGGATGAGAAGAAGGAAAAGGATGAGAAGAAGAAGGATGAGAAGAAGGAGAAGGATGAGAAGAAGGAGAATGATGAGAAGAAGGAGAAGGATGATAAGAAGGACAAGGAAGAGAAGAAGGAGAAGGAGAAGGATGAGAAGAAGGAGAAGGATGAGAAGAAGGAGAAGGATGAGAAGAAGGAGAAGGATGAGAAGAAGGAGAAGGATGAGAAGAAGGAGAAGGAGAAGGATGAGAAGAAGGAGAAGGATGAGAAGAAGAAGGATGAGAAGAAGGATGAGAAGAAGGAGGAGAAGGATGAGAAGAAGAAGGATGAGAAGAAGGAGAAGGATGAGAAGAAGGAGAAGGAAGAGAAGAAGGAGAAGGAGAAGGATGAGAAGGAGAAGGATGAGAAGAAGGAGAAGGATGAGAAGAAGGAGAAGGAGAAGGATGAGAAGAAGGAGAAGGATGAGAAGAAGAAGGATGAGAAGAAGGATGAGAAGGATGAGAAGAAGGAGAAGGATGAGAAGAAGGAGAATGATGAGAAGAAGGAGAAGAAGGAGAAGGATGAGAAGAAGGAGAAGGATGAGAAGAAGGAGAAGGATGAGAAGAAGGAGAAGGAGAAGGATGAGAAGAAAAAGGATGAGGAGAAGGAGAAGGATGAGAAGAAGGAGAAGGAGAAGGATGAGAAGAAGGAGAAGGATGAGAAGAAGGAGAAGGATGAGAAGAAGGAGAAGGAGAAGGATGAGAAGAAGGAGAAGGAGAAGGATGAGAAGAAGGAGAAGGAGAAGGATGAGAAGAAGGAGAAGGATGAGAAGAAGGAGAAGGATGAGAAGGAGAAGGATGAGAAGGAGAAGGATGAGAAGAAGAAGGCTGAGAATAAGGAGAAGGATGAGAAGAAGGAGAAGGATGAGAAGAAGGAGAAGGATGAGAAGAAGGAGAAGGAGAAGGATGAGAAGAAAGAGAAGGATGAGAAGGAGAAGGATGAGAAGAAGAAGGATGAGAAGAAGAAGGATGAGAAGAAGGAAAAGGATGAGAAGAAGAAGGATGAGAAGAAGAAGAAGGATGAGAAGAAGGAGAATGATGAGAAGAAGGAGAAGGATGATAAGAAGGAGAAGGAAGAGAAGAAGGAGAAGGAGAAGGATGAGAAGAAGGAGAAGGATGAGAAGAAGGAGAAGGATGAGAAGAAGGAGAAGGATGAGAAGAAGGAGAAGGATGAGAAGAAGGAGAAGGAGAAGGATGAGAAGAAAAAGGATGAGGAGAAGGAGAAGGATGAGAAGAAGGAGAAGGAGAAGGATGAGAAGAAGGAGAAGGATGAGAAGAAGGAGAAGGATGAGAAGAAGGAGAAGGAGAAGGATGAGAAGAAGGAGAAGGAGAAGGATGAGAAGAAGGAGAAGGAGAAGGATGAGAAGAAGGAGAAGGATGAGAAGAAGGAGAAGGATGAGAAGGAGAAGGATGAGAAGGAGAAGGATGAGAAGAAGAAGGCTGAGAATAAGGAGAAGGATGAGAAGAAGGAGAAGGAGAAGGATGAGAAGAAGGAGAAGGATGAGAAGAAGGAGAAGGAGAAGGATGAGAAGAAAGAGAAGGATGAGAAGGAGAAGGATGAGAAGAAGAAGGATGAGAAGAAGAAGGATGAGAAGAAGGAAAAGGATGAGAAGAAGAAGGATGAGAAGAAGGAGAAGGATGAGAAGAAGGAGAATGATGAGAAGAAGGAGAAGGATGATAAGAAGGAGAAGGAAGAGAAGAAGGAGAAGGAGAAGGATGAGAAGAAGGAGAAGGATGAGAAGAAGGAGAAGGATGAGAAGAAGGAGAAGGATGAGAAGAAGGAGAAGGATGAGAAGAAGGAGAAGGAGAAGGATGAGAAGAAGGAGAAGGATGAGAAGAAGAAGGATGAGAAGAAGGATGAGAAGAAGGAGGAGAAGGATGAGAAGAAGAAGGATGAGAAGAAGGAGAAGGATGAGAAGAAGGAGAAGGAAGAGAAGAAGGAGAAGGAGAAGGATGAGAAGGAGAAGGATGAGAAGAAGGAGAAGGATGAGAAGAAGGAGAAGGATGAGAAGAAGGAGAAGGAGAAGGATGAGAAGAAGGAGAAGGATGAGAAGAAGAAGGATGAGAAGAAGGATGAGAAGGATGAGAAGAAGGAGAAGGATGAGAAGAAGGAGAATGATGAGAAGAAGGAGAAGAAGGAGAAGGATGAGAAGAAGGAGAAGGATGAGAAGAAGGAGAAGGATGAGAAGAAGGAGAAGGATGAGAAGAAGGAGAAGGAGAAGGATGAGAAGAAAAAGGATGAGGAGAAGGAGAAGGATGAGAAGAAGGAGAAGGATGAGAAGGAGAAGGAGAAGGATGAGAAGAAGGAGAAGGAGAAGGATGAGAAGAAGGAGAAGGATGAGAAGAAGGAGAAGGATGAGAAGGAGAAGGAGAAGGATGAGAAGGAGAAGGATGAGAAGAAGGAGAAGGAGAAGGATGAGAAGAAGGAGAAGGAGAAGGATGAGAAGAAGGAGAAGGATGAGAAGAAGGATGAGCAGAAGGAGAAGGATGAGAAGAAGGAGAAGGATGAGAAGAAGGAGAAGGATGAGAAGAAGGATGAGAAGAAGGATGAGAAGAAGGAGAAGGATGAGAAGAAGGACAGTTCTGTGACAGTTTCTGTCTATTTCTGACAGTTCTGGGACATTCACTCCATACAGCGGTTTCAACCGCTGTATGGAGGGAATGTCATAGAACTGTCAGAAATAGACTATTAATGACAGTTCTGGGACTGTCCTTCCATGCAGCGGTTGAAACATTGTATGTATTTGTTTCCATAAATGGATCCATTTATGGAAACAAATACATACAATGTTTCAACCGCTGCATGGAAGGACAGTCCCAGAACTGTCATTAATAGTCTATTTCTGACAGTTCCATGACATTCCCTCCATACAGCGGTTAAGACAGCTGTATGCAGTGAATGTCCCAGAACTGTCATAAATAGTCTATTTCTGATAGATCTGGGACATTCACTCCATACAGCTGTTTTAACCGCTGTATGGAGGGAATGTCATGGAACTGTCAGAAATAGACTATTAATGACAGTTCTGGGACTGTCCTTCCATGCAGCGGTTGAAACATTGTATGTATTTGTTTCCATAAATGGATCCATTTATGGAAACAAATACATACAATGTTTCAACCGCTGCATGGAAGGACAGTCCCAGAACTGTCATTAATAGTCTATTTCTGACAGTTCCATGACATTCCCTCCATACAGCGGTTAAAACAGCTGTATGCAGTGAATGTCCCAGAACTGTCATAAATAGTCTATTTCTGATAGATCTGGGACATTCACTCCATACAGCTGTTTTAACCGCTGTATGGAGGGAATGTCATGGAACTGTCAGAAATAGACTATTAATGACAGTTCTGGGACTGTCCTTCCATGCAGCGGTTGAAACATTGTATGTATTTGTTTCCATAAATGGATCCATTTATGGAAACAAATACATACAATGTTTCAACCGCTGCATGGAAGGACAGTCCCAGAACTGTCATTAATAGTCTATTTCTGACAGTTCCATGACATTCCCTCCATACAGCGGTTAAGACAGCTGTATGCAGTGAATGTCCCAGAACTGTCATAAATAGTCTATTTCTGATAGATCTGGGACATTCACTCCATACAGCTGTTTTAACCGCTGTATGGAGGGAATGTCATGGAACTGTCAGAAATAGACTATTAATGACAGTTCTGGGACTGTCCTTCCATGCAGCGGTTGAAACATTGTATGTATTTGTTTCCATAAATGGATCCATTTATGGAAACAAATACATACAATGTTTCAACCGCTGCATGGAAGGACAGTCCCAGAACTGTCATTAATAGTCTATTTCTGACAGTTCCATGACATTCCCTCCATACAGCGGTTAAAACAGCTGTATGCAGTGAATGTCCCAGAACTGTCATAAATAGTCTATTTCTGATAGATCTGGGACATTCACTCCATACAGCTGTTTTAACCGCTGTATGGAGGGAATGTCATGGAACTGTCAGAAATAGACTATTAATGACAGTTCTGGGACTGTCCTTCCATGCAGCGGTTGAAACATTGTATGTATTTGTTTCAACCGCTGCATTGCAATGTTTCAACCGCTGCATTGAAGGACAGTCCCAGAACTGTCATTAATAGTCTATTTCTGACAGTTCCATGACATTCCCTCCATACAGCGGTTAAAACAGCTGTATGCAGTGAATGTCCCAGAACTGTCATAAATAGTCTATTTCTGATAGATCTGGGACATTCACTCCATACAGCTGTTTTAACCGCTGTATGGAGGGAATGTCATGGAACTGTCAGAAATAGACTATTAATGACAGTTGTGGGACTGTCCTTCCATACAGCGGTTGAAACATTGTATGTATTTGTTTCCATAAATGGATCCATAAATGGATCCATTTATGGAAACAAATACATACAATGTTTCAACCGCTGCATTGAAGGACAGTCCCAGAACTGTCATTAATAGTCTATTTCTGACAGTTCCATGACATTCCCTCCATACAGCGGTTAAAACAGCTGTATGCAGTGAATGTCCCAGAACTGTCATAAATAGTCTATTTCTGATAGATCTGGGACATTCACTCCATACAGCTGTTTTAACCGCTGTATGGAGGGAATGTCATGGAACTGTCAGAAATAGACTATTAATGACAGTTCTGGGACTGTCCTTCCAAATACATACAATGTTTCAACCGCTGCATTGAAGGACAGTCCCAGAACTGTCATTAATAGTCTATTTCTGACAGTTCCATGACATTCCCTCCATACAGCGGTTAAAACAGCTGTATGCAGTGAATGTCCCAGAACTGTCATAAATAGTCTATTTCTGATAGATCTGGGACATTCACTCCATACAGCTGTTTTAACCGCTGTATGGAGGGAATGTCATGGAACTGTCAGAAATAGACTATTAATGACAGTTGTGGGACTGTCCTTCCATACAGCGGTTGAAACATTGTATGTATTTGTTTCCATAAATGGATCCATTTATGGAAACAAATACATACAATGTTTCAACCGCTGCATGGAAGGACAGTCCCAGAACTGTCATTAATAGTCTATTTCTGACAGTTCCATGACATTCCCTCCATACAGCGGTTAAAACAGCTGTATGCAGTGAATGTCCCAGAACTGTCATAAATAGTCTATTTCTGATAGATCTGGGACATTCACTCCATACAGCTGTTTTAACCGCTGTATGGAGGGAATGTCATGGAACTGTCAGAAATAGACTATTAATGACAGTTCTGGGACTGTCCTTCCATGCAGCGGTTGAAACATTGTATGTATTTGTTTCCATAAATGGATCCATTTATGGAAACAAATACATACAATGTTTCAACCGCTGCATTGAAGGACAGTCCCAGAACTGTCATTAATAGTCTATTTCTGACAGTTCCATGACATTCCCTCCATACAGCGGTTAAAACAGCTGTATGCAGTGAATGTCCCAGAACTGTCATAAATAGTCTATTTCTGATAGATCTGGGACATTCACTCCATACAGCTGTTTTAACCGCTGTATGGAGGGAATGTCATGGAACTGTCAGAAATAGACTATTAATGACAGTTGTGGGACTGTCCTTCCATACAGCGGTTGAAACATTGTATGTATTTGTTTCCATAAATGGATCCATTTATGGAAACAAATACATACAATGTTTCAACCGCTGCATGGAAGGACAGTCCCAGAACTGTCATTAATAGTCTATTTCTGACAGTTCCATGACATTCCCTCCATACAGCGGTTAAAACAGCTGTATGCAGTGAATGTCCCAGAACTGTCATAAATAGTCTATTTCTGATAGATCTGGGACATTCACTCCATACAGCTGTTTTAACCGCTGTATGGAGGGAATGTCATGGAACTGTCAGAAATAGACTATTAATGACAGTTCTGGGACTGTCCTTCCATGCAGCGGTTGAAACATTGTATGTATTTGTTTCCATAAATGGATCCATTTATGGAAACAAATACATACAATGTTTCAACCGCTGCATTGAAGGACAGTCCCAGAACTGTCATTAATAGTCTATTTCTGACAGTTCCATGACATTCCCTCCATACAGCGGTTAAAACAGCTGTATGCAGTGAATGTCCCAGAACTGTCATAAATAGTCTATTTCTGACAGTTCTGGGACATTCACTCCATACAGCGGTTTCCGGCAAAAAGTGTATGTGCAGAGTTCCTCTATTCTGCAGATACACTTAGAGGAGCTCTGCAGATACACTTAGAGGAGCTCTGCACATACACTTTTTTCCGGTTTGGAATTATTCTTATTTTCATCCTACTTCTTCTTCTTCTTCTTCATCCTCATCCTCATCCTCTTCTTCTTCTGAGGATGAGGATGAAGAAGAAGAAGAAGAAGAAGAAGAAGAAGTAGGATGAAAATAAGATTAATTCCAAGCCGGCAAAAAGTGTATGTGCAGAGCTCCTCTAAGTGTATCTGCAGAGCTCCTCTAAGTGTATCTGCAGAATAGAGGAACTCTGCACATACACTTTTTGCCGGCTTGGAATTATTCTTCTTTTCATCCTACTTCTTCTTCTTCTTCTTCTTCATCCTCATCCTCAGAAGAAGAGGATGAGGATGAGGATGAGGATGAGGAAGAAGAAGAAGAATGAAAAGAAGAATAATTCCAAGCCGGCAAAAAGTGTATGTGCAGAGTTCCTCTATTTCTGACAGTTCTCTCACAGCTTCTTCACATGTACAGCGGTTGAAATATCTGTATCCTAAATGGAAACTAATAGATACAAATTGTATCTATTAGTTTCCATTTAGGATACAGATGTTTCAACCGCTGTACATGTGAAGAAGCTGTGAGAGAACTGTCAGAAATAGAGGAACTCTGCACATACACTTTTTGCCGGCTTGGAATTATTCTTCTTTTCATCCTACTTCTTCTTCTTCTTCTTCTTCTTCTTCATCCTCATCCTCATCCTCTTCTTCTGAGGATGAAGAAGAAGAAGAAGTAGGATGAAAAGAAGAATAATTCCAAGCCGGCAAAAAGTGTATGTGCAGAGTTCCTCTATTTCTGACAGTTCTCTCACAACTTCTTCACATGTACAGTGGTTGAAACATCTGTATCCTAAATGTAAACTAATAGATACAATGTTTCAACCGCTAAACATGTGTTCCTTCTGTCAGAGAACTGTCAGAAATAGCGGAGCTCACTGCAGGGACACTTTTGCCGGCTGATCGGGAAATGTTCGATTCGCGCACCCGAAGTAGGCAAAATTTCGGTTTCGACACGAATCGAATATTTCCTGAAATTCGACTCGAATTCCGGTTCGCCTAGTTCGATTCGCTCATCTCTAGTTATAGCATCTACAAACTATGGTGTATAAACTGGAATTTTTATTTATTTTTTGTACTAAATACTGTATAATAAATACTGTATAAATACTGTATAATAATACTAGTAATGGCGGTGTTCAGCGACTTTTTGTGGTATTGTGGCGTGCAATCTGACACTAACTGATGCTGGCTGGGAAGTACACTAACTGACTGACAATGACATCACCAGTGACACTAATACAGTGATCAGTGATAATACTATACACTGTCACTTTAGTAGTGACACTGGCTGGGAAGGTGATAACATCTAGGGGCAATCAAAGGGTTAACTGTGTCCCTAACAATGTGTCATGAGCGTACTATGTGCTGCTTTTTACTAATATCTGTTTGTTCCGAAAAACACAGAATAGTTCCCTCTGTACAGAGCCCTGTGTTTGTCAACACAGGGCTCTGGGCTGTGATTGGACACAGCCAATCAGCAGGTCTCAGCCATGAATCATTGGCTGAAACCTGGATCAGTAAAGCCAAAATGATGCCGCTTCAGGTGAGTGACCGATTCTCACATGTTGGGAACTGGAACCCAGGGTGCTGCACAGCTCGTCTGTGAGATTCAGTAACGTGCACAAATCTGGAATATTGCTGCGCTCCCTGAAACTTCATCTGAGGTTTGAGTAAGTGAAGATATCAAGGAATGCAGCAATATTCCAGATTTGTGCATGTTATTAGCTGAAACCTGTTGACAAAATCCTGCTGTGTCCAATCACAGCAGTAGATGGACAGGAAGGGGGACCCGGAAGACACTGTTGACACACAAGTACATGATTGTGCCTGTACGAGCTGCTTGCCTACAGTAAAATACACATGGGAGGTCGGCAAGTGGTTAAATGGCTGTCTTTCTGCATTGTGATCACAGGAGGTCACCCATTCGTCACATGCGTCATTCAAGGAATGCTCTGCATTTTCTCAATGCACTTAATAGTTGCACTGCGCTGCATCCTAGGTGCTTGTAAACCATCAGTGCATCAGTGTGAAAACAGCCTTATAGGGGGCTCAGGACAGTAAAGGTTCATTTACATTTGCAGTTTGGGGGCGGTAAAATCCCATAGATGAGGCTTGTTTTTACCACATGCCCCCACCACTGGTGTAGCATCCGAGGGAGGGGGTTCACAATGGCAATCCCACCCCATGCTCCAGGGAGCCCGTGCAGCCTCCTTGTCACATTCTGTCTTACACTTGGACAGGAGGGGCGGCATATACAGGAATCGATCCTCCCCATTTTTCTCCTGCAACTGCTAAAATCAGATTTCTCCTCCTCTTCCTCCCACCAAAGGAAAATGTTCATTATGCTATTCAAAATAAAAAATTCAAAATTTTGTACCATTTCATTTCATTGTGGCCTGCGACTGGTTTCCAAATTACTTAAGTGGCCCTCGCTCTTCAAAAGTTTGAGCACCTCTGCAGTAGGTGCTGCTGCGTCACACATTTCACAGAGTCTGCCCTCTGAACCGCAGAGGTGGTGAGGGGAGGAGTTTCAGGAGGCGGGGTCAATATAGGAATCACTGCTTGCAGGCAGCAAGGTACTATGGGATATGTAGTTTTTTGGAAATGGAAAATAAACAGCAGAGGTGAAGCTGCAAAGCATGCAGGGAATCCTGGAAGTTGTTGAAAGAGATGGCCAGCAGACAAGAAGAACTCACAACAAGAAAGGAGATCTTTCAAGTAAGTTTATATTGGATTGTCAAAGATAACTATTGTTTATATTGTTATTACAATGATGATGACATAAAGCGTATTCTGTGACTATCAGAGGTGTATTCATTTCATGTGCTGCCCTAGACAACACAAAAATCCGGCGCCCCACCAACACCAGTGCCCCAGCACCCGCCCCCCTCTCTCCTTCCATCACCCTCCGCCCGCCAGCATTGCCCCCCCCACCCCACTGCCAACCCCCGATGACCCGCCATCCACCCCCCCAACTTCAACACCACCCTCCGCCAGCATTGCCCCCCCACTGCCAACCCCTGATGACCTGCCACCCCCCCCAACGTCGCCACCACCCTCTGCCACCGACACCAACACCCAATCACTCGAATAAAAGAGCTAACCTACACAAAAAGCAGACGGTCCTCCCTGTACCCTCCACCAGTACGCAGCCTCCTCATCAGGTCCCCGTCCCAGCCACTTCTTCCAGGGGACATTGTCCCCCCCTTGAAAATTGCCGCCTTGTTTGCCTTGCAGTAAATATGCTGCTGGTGACAATAGATCCCCTTTAAGCCGATCATTGTGTATGAGTTGCATATGTATAAACACCAGAATATATGCATTGCATTTAATAAATCAGACCTTACATTCTACTCTTTGATTCAGCAAGGAATTTTATTTCATATGGAAATCCAGCCAATTTCCAAGATATGCACAATGTGATTTGTCTTCATAAATCTTCCATCCTGATCCCTAAAATAGTAGTAGTAATTTGCCTTTAGAAGCCTTTATGTGGTTGGATTCTGCTGTGCAAATATCATTTTACAGCGTACAGAACTACCAAAGGCCGTTAACTCATTTCTAGCCAAGGAAGTTCTGTAATGACATCTCAGGATCAACTCCAAGCAGTTACCTAAAGTACACAGTGGATGTAGGCTCTAGCTTGGGATGGACAATGAAGGAGCAGAAAAGCAGTGATAAAGTCTTCCCTGTGGTCCCACTTAAAAGATGGACTACAATATATACAGTAATACCCACATGGAAGAAAAATATATTTTAAAAATATTCTTCCCAAATATATTGCCATATATTTGAAATACCACAATTTTGGCCATATTCAAAATATTTCAAAATATATTTCAATAAATATATTTATATGTCTTTAAAAATACAAATCTACATTTCTGGAATGCATTTACAAATATATGTAAAAATGTACAGTGAGGATCGAAAGTTTGGGCACCCCAGCTAAAAATTTGTATTAATGTGCATAAAGAAGCCAAGGAAAGATGGAAAAATCTCCAAAAGGCATCAAATTACAGATTAGACATTCTTATAATATGTCAACAAAAGTTAGATTTTATTTCCATCATTTACACTTTCAAAATAACAGAAAACAAAAAAATGGCGTCTGCAAAAGTTTGGGCACCCTGCAGAATTTATAGCATGCACTGCCCCCTTTGCCAAGCTGAGACCTGCCAGTGTCATGGATTGTTCTCAATCATCGTCTGGGAAGACCAGGTTATGTCAATCTCAAAGGTTTTAAATGCCCAGACTCATCTGACCTTGCCCCAACAATCAGCACCATGGGTTCTTCTAAGCTGTTGTCTAGAAAACTGAAACTGAAAATAGTTGACGCTCACAAACCTGGAGAAGGCTAAGAAGATAGCAAAGCGTTTTCAGATGTTAATATCCTCTGTTCGGAATGTAATTAAGACAGACAGACAGAACAGCTTGCAGAATTGTGAGAAAAACAATTCAAAACCCACGTTTGACTGCACGATCCCTCCAGAAAGATCTGGCAGACACTGGAGTTGTGGTACACTATTCCACTATAAAGAGATACTTGGACAAATATGGTCTTCATGGAAGAGTCATCAGATGAAAACCTCTTCTACGTCCTCACCACAAAAATCATCGTTTGAACTTTGCAAATGAACATATAGACAAGCCTGATGCATTTTGGAAACAAGTTCTGTGGACCGATGAGGTTAAAATTGAACTTTTTGGCCGGAATGAGCAAAGGTACGTTTGGAGAAGAAGGGGCACAGAATTTAATGAAAAGAACCTCTGTCCAACTGTTAAGCATGGGGTTGAATCAATC